>NC_133659.1:270830458-271038921 GCF_037893015.1 Macrotis lagotis | reverse complement strand
TCAAAATCATTCCTTTTGCAATTTAAAAGGTATTTTATTTCTTGCATGTATCTGGAGAATTTTATGCTTTCACATATAATGAGAGTGGCATCCAAGGCTTCTGTAATCCTAACTTATGTAGGAGAAATTTAAGGTGCAGAAAAAAATTTAATAAGAAGAATAAGAGTAAATCAGTAAAGAGAGAATATTGAATCTGGTGTCTGACAAGTCTCAAGTATGATTCTAGCACCAGATGCCAGCATTATTCTATTTGTTCAGAGAAAGCCAAACTACTAGAAATGGAGTAAATGTGACTAGGAGGAAGTTTTGTGCTTATTGTAAAGATAAAGTTTCCTGACCATAAAGTTATTCAAAAGAAAAATGAACTACTTCTAAAACTCACAAACTCTTTTACTCGGGGGGACTTCAGTCTATAGAACTATTATTATTTTAATGATATTTTAGTTTTTATATTAAATTCATTTAAAAAATACATTCTTCCTCCAATTTTCAAACTAATAAAACATTCCCCATGCAATTGATAAAGAAAGAGATGAACAAATAAATATATAAATGAGAAAGAAAACAAATTAATTAATGATTTTTAAAGGAAAGAATAAACATGAACTCATTGTACAGAGGAATATTTTAAAGGTAATTGAAATGGAATATACAGCTCAAAAACATTTAGAACTATGTATACCAAAGATACAGAATTTGTAGTTCTTTAATTCTTAATACAATCTTTTTATAATCTAAATAACTCTTTCAGAACATGTGTAATATGACAGACTAAAATTTTTTAATTAATATATTGTTATTCCCCAATAGATAAATGGTCAAGGGATATGAACAGGTAGTTTTCAAATGAAGAAATTAAAGTTATACATTATCATATAAAAATCCTCCAAATCATTTTTGATTAGAAAAATACAAATTACAACAACAATAAGCTATGATCTCACATCTATCAGATTGGCTACAATGACAAAAAGGGAACATAAACAATGTTGGAAAGGTTGTGGGATTGGAACATAAATGCGTTGCTGGTGGAGTTGTGAACTGATACAACTATATTGTTGAGCAGTATGGAACTATGCCCAAGGGGAAATAAAATCATTAATACCCTTTTACCCAGCAATTCCAATTCTAGAGCTATACCCAGAATAAATCATACATAACGGAAACAGTCCCACATGTTCCAAAATATTCACAGCAACTCTTTTTTTTTTTTGTATTGACAAACAATTAGAAATTGAGGGCATGTCTATCAATTGTGGAATGACTAAACAAGATATGGTACATGAATACTATGAATACTATTGTTCTATAAGAGACCATAAAAGGTCAGGCTCTTGAGAAGCATGGAATGACTTACAGGATCTGATGCCGACCAAAGGGAGTAGAACCAAAAGAACATGATATAACATAACAACAATATTGTGAGATAAACAACCTTCATGGAAGCAGCTCCTCTCTACAATTCAGAGACCTAGGACAGCTGTATTAGACTAGCTATGGACTATGTTATCCCCATCCAGAGGAAGGAAAAAAACATAACAAAACAAAAAAAATTAAACCCTTGAGAATGCAATGAACACTACATCCACTTTTAAAAAAAATATCTCCTATATTTCCTTCTCTTAATCCTAACTTCTCATACCAAAAATGACTAATCTGTAAACATGATTAACAAAAATGCATGTGTAAAATATTCACCTGACTGTTCTCCACTGAGAGAAGGGGGATCAGAAGGGAGGGTGGAAGGAAATTTTGTTACTTAAAAAATACATATATGTATATGGATGAATGTTGCAAAATTTTATAACATATATTTGGAAAATAAAATATCAATAAGAATAATGTATTGTTATGACATAAAATGGAAAAATCTTGAATTAGACCTGGAATGGAGTTTTTTCATTAGGTTGACCTTTCCTAATTTTAAATTTATATTCTTTGATGGCATGAACTATTTATATGTTTGAATTTCAACACCATTACTGATCAAAGTCTCTGGGAAAGTAAATGCTTAATAAATACTTTCTTAACTTGATTTTGCTTGAATTGAATTGAATCAAATTAACTCATTCCCATAAAATTCCCATTTTTTCCCCTTCTTAAGTGATATCTTTTGGTCAAACTCTAGGAAATGCACTCCAATTTTACCAAATCTTAAATACATTGTTCATAACTGACCCAGGAAATTTAGCTAAAGCACTATTGGAAAACACAGGAAATACCAGGAGACAAAATGTAGTTGCTATAAATAAAATGCCTAAAAACCAAATGAAATGTTTCTCCCTTTAATAGTTTCCTTGGGGGCAGGCCCTCTATTTTCCTGAGTATTGGTTCAGTCAAACACAATTTGGAAAAAAACCCATCTCTGTTGAATTCTGTGTTAAACTGAGTGTAGTTTCAGTCACTTTGTTTTGATGAAGACAGGTATTTAACTAGCTTTACTTAAGAGAATGAAATGCATTGACATTTCCTTTATATAGCAAAATTCTTATTGAATGGAAGATTTTTCTCTCATAGAAATCAGATATGAATATGTATATTTCATATTAGAGAGAGAGAGAGAGAGAGAGAGAGAGAGAGAGAGAGAGAGAAATTTCTTTTCTCTTTTCTTTTAGAATTTGAGCTCCTTGTGAACAGGAATGGATTTGCTTTTCTCTTATCCCCAGCAATTAGCAATTAGCATCCTGTCTGCTTTTATAATGTGTTCTTAAGAAATCCTTTTAGATTGTTTGACTCCCTTTTCCATCTACCATCAATATAAAATAAAATATATATTACTCAAAAGATTAATTAACTGTACATGTCATTTAATAAGTAGGACTTTAAAAAAAGAAGAAACAGTTAAAATATTTTGTCTGTTGCTATTATCTTCCAAGAAAAAAACCAAAATAAAACAATAAAAAATTGATATTGGACCTGTAAATGATTTTTTGATTGTGCCTAACAAAATTTTATATGATGTTTTAGTGGTTTTATTTTGGTCTGGTATTTCTGGGGGGAAAATTGAAAATACTACTCAGAAACAATCAATTCCATATCAAATTTAAACCATCACTCCAAATGTGTAAGCAATCTTTTTCTCTACTGGTCCAAATCTAATGTTCTTTGAATTAGACAGGAAAACTAATGTAAGTGGATTTTTGTGAAAGTGTTCAACATACAATAGACTAATCTTTTCAATTACAAGGGTGAACTCAAAAGAAAAAAATATTATTAATGGATCATATACCTGAAAGTATTGAATTCCAATATGATAGAGTATTTCTCTAAGAAATAATTCCTCCCTAGCAGTGAGTTCAACATTTATGCCAGTAACTTGGATAAAATTAGGGATGTGCAAACTTTTAAATTTTGCATTTGACACATTGCTGAGAAGGATAGCTAATGCACTGAATAGCCCAATGATGACATGAAAAATAACTTGACAGGTTAGAATAAGGAGTCACATCTAAAAAGACAGAATTTGAGCAATATAAATGTTAAAGCTCTATACATATTAAAAATGCAACCACATAAGTAGAAAATCTGGAAATGTGTGGCTAGATGACAGTTCAAAGGGGAAAAATCTGTATTTTAATAGACCAAAAGCACACTACTTGAAAATAGTTTAATTTTGCAATCTAAAATTTGTAATGTTAGTTTAGGCCTATTTTAAATACAGTTTAAGTCAATACACTGAAGAGTTTAGAGTCCTCCAGAATGAAGGGGGAGTCAGTCAGAAAGTATTTTTTTATATGTTAAGAGCTAGGTACTAAACCAAAAATTCCAAACATTAGAAGAAAGGCAAATATGTGCCTGTTCCCATAAGCAGATCACATTCTAGTGTGGGAGGAAATTCATTTTATTGAATTTTAACTTATTGAATATAACATTTATGAAATACTTCATAAATCTTCTAATCTAAAATCTGATGCCCTGGACTGATCTAAAGGAGTCCTGGTTCAGAACAATTATCCAATGGTAATCAAAAAGTATTTAATATCCATTGTATTTTTTTAAAAGTAGAAGAATGAAAAGATTAGATAAGGAAAAATTAGAAAAAAAATGAACCAAACAAAACAGTTGAGTAAGAGCTCCTTTGTTGTCAAAAGTGTTGAAAACCTGGAAAATTTTTTGGCAGAAATTAGATTTAGATTCAAAATCTTACACCATCTACTACAATAAGAAAAGCTGAATATGTTATCTGAATATTAAACATTACTTGTTTAGTAAATTTAATGCAAATCAAATCAAATTCAAAGCAATAGCTAGGGAAATAATTTTTAACCAAAGGTAATCACAAGAGATATAATTTTAATTATATTAAATGAAGTGTAAGAAAATAATCTATATATGAAAAGGGACATAGTGGAATGATAAAAAAATTGAATTATCTCTTATTAATATTCAAAATTTATGTTATACTGGGTAGATACAAATAAATGGTTCTCAAAATATTAATTACAACCTAATAATTAGCATATGATCAAGAACTAGAAATTACTGATGATAATGAAAAACAAATAAAAACAATTCTAAACATCACATTATACACTATAAATTGGCAAAGAGTAGAAAGAATAATAATTTTATTATAATTATTAGCAGTAATTAATGATGGTTAAACTCTTAAACAGCCATGAACTATGATAATCAGTTTATAATTTTTATCTCATTTGTTAATTAAATCAAGGTCATGAGAGATGCTATTATAATCCTTATTTTATAGATAAGAGATCAAGTTGAAAAGAGATTACATGCAATGTCCAATGTCAAATACCTGTGAGTCTGAGACTGTATTTGATCTCATGTTTTTTCTGATTCCAGGTTCAGTACTTCACTTAAGGTGCCACCTAGTTACCCCCCAAATAGGAAGCAGTCATCATTAGAGAAACTGTAGAATTTTAGGAATAATTAGCCTGTGTTGGGTGTGCTGTGGACACCCAGTATGTTTCCATATTGGGAATCAATTTGTTATTATTTGCAGATAGTGCTTAAAATAATTAAATACCTTGTCCTAGTGATTCAACCACTAGACACATATGCAAGATTAACTTAAGAAATAAGAAGAAGAAAATTCCCAGATAACACCAAAATATTTTAACAATGCTTTCATTATTATTGCTGACAGTAAAAGAATGGAGTAAAATGTGTCAAGAGATAAAAGAATGATAAGAAAATGTCTTATTGCTGTACCATTCATTAGAAATAATGAAAATATATAATTCAGAGAATTATCAAAGCACATTAAAAATTAAAATAAGCAAAACTAGGAAAATATATTCAAAATAACTGTGAAAAGATTAACAAAAATAGCAAAATGATATTGAAATTTTTCAAATAAAAATGAATGTTTGATCTTGATTAATAAATTAGGAAATGACTCTACTACCCTCATTGCAGATGTTGTAGACTACATTGTGTTTCATTACATTTACTAACTACATGGGTGTTTTGATTAACTTGGGTTAGCCTTTTAAAAATTTTCCTTTTTCTTTCTTTTATTATAAAGGATTGCTCTATGATAGAAAAGGAGAGATATTAATTTAGAAATTTAGAAAATATTTAGAAATCAGGGTGATAAACATAAATGGCTTTAGTAAAAAAAAGCTAAATAGACAAAAATGAAAATTATTCTTAAAAGAAGAGGAAGAAGAAAAGGAGAGAAAACAGTAAATTCTTGAAACATTTTCAATGAATTTTCTTCTCTAATCTAACTTATACTAAGAAGTTGCAATAAATCATCAAGGTCTTTTTAAAATGTTGCTGTCAAGATCTTTCCTGGATGTTAGAGAAAGATAAAAGTGAAACAGTTCCTATTTTGTAAGAGCTTAATTTCAAATAGGAGAAATATAATGTCTCCTTTTCCTTAATCTCCTGATTAAATAAATATTAAAATAACTGGCAATTTATTTAAGAAACAATATAATGAATTCTACAACAAAAGACAATTGCAGATGAGTATTGGGAATATTGACACAAAACTGAATTCAGACAGGATATAAATTTGTCTTTTTTCAAAAATGTTCCCTATTTGCTTTTAAAAGATAAAGGTCAATCATTTTCATTTACTATATATGTTACATGATATATTTAATATGTGTAATATATATTGATATATTTAATATATAAACATGTGATATCTTTAATATATAATTATATAATATGTCCCATGTACTTAGCAATAACTAACACAATTGATTTTTTAACAAGTTTGCCTGCTTCTATTTTTTTTCACTTTGCAGCAATTTGTGCAATTTTCCCCATATTTTCTGAGAGCATTCACATCATTTCTGACAGTATTATGATAATCCATCACAATTATATACTACAACTTGATCTATCATTCCCCAATTGATGAGTATTCTTTCAATTACTTTCACCACCAGAAGAGAGTTGCTATGAAGATCTTTATTATGATAAAAATAATAACCATAACTATTCCTGCTACTATTACTAGCCTTACTACCTCTACCATTGCTACTACCACCCCACCAACACCACTGCTACTACTACTAGTACTACTACTATTATGGTCACTACCACCACTACTGCTGCCAGTGCTGCAACTGCTACTGCTACTGGTATTGGTATTAACCTACAGTCATTAGGCTTTCAAAAGGTAATTAACTTCATTCACTGAGTCTTTTTTTCTGTTGAACTCAAGTAATACTTACAATAATAATGTTTGTCCTTGATTTTCGAAGAAGACCATAACATCAGGGAAGTGAAAAGCACATGAATCTGACTTGAGTGAGGAGGTGTTGTGCTCAGTCACGGTCTCATTTTATTCTCTAGAGTCATCTGAGTCCAGGGGCCAGATAGGAGTCAGGACTACTGTAGATGGTCCTGAATGTGAGACAGTGAGGGTTAGGTGATTGGCTGAAGGTCACACAGCTAGCTAGTGGTAATGGTCTATGGCCAGTTTCAAACTCCCATGTTCTTGAATCAAAGGCCAATGCTCTATCCAATAAGCCACCTAGTTTTCCTAATGCTGATAGAGTGATATAGGGGTGCATTGGTAATATTAAGCAACCAACCTTCTCTGTCTGATATACATGTTCCAAAACATCTTGAATTAATCATGCAAAAGTTAATTTATAATCAGATTTGCACATATGCTTCATCTTTATTCCTTCTATTGTAAACCTTTGGACAGGAGAAACAAAGACCTAAACTATAAATATGTCCTTAAGGACATTAATTCTTTAGAACCATAATGCTGCAGAAAATAAGACCTAGAGAAAATGAGTAACTTGATCATTACTGTAAAGCTGATACATTGTAGAACATAGATTAAAAGTCAGGCTACTTTATGCTTGATCCATTTCTCTTCCAATGACAAGATGCATTTATTTATATTTACAGACCCCAATGTACCTTACACACACAAACACCTGATAAATATTTATCAAATTCAATTAGATAATGGTTTTGGAAAAGAAATATAGAATAACTTGCTTTGAATAGAATATTCTTACTCATTTAACTTTTTAATTATACTTGCATTACATGATGACAATGACATGTATAAATGAGAAAATGTTATAATGAAATGAAAACTATATTAACTACTCAATTAACTTGCAATGCAGTATCAGTTAGCATGTTCCTAATTAGTGGTGAAGTATGCATTTGTTATCAGCTTTTCCTCCATTGTGTTAAGTATAAGTCATTGAAAAAATAATACAAATTTCTCATATATATGCTCCTGGAAATGAAACACAGTAAATTATATATGTTAGATAATGAATTCAGGAACAGGAGTTTGTATCACTAAAATTCATTTTAAACATGTAATAGAAAAAAATGTATCTTCTCACTGAGAGAGGGGAAAAAATGAAAAAAATTGGTTTTCATTCATTTGTTTCTTTCTGGGAAGAATTCTATGAATATTTTATAATAGTTAAGCCATTGCCTCTAATCATGGCATTTGTTTTTATTTAATTTTTACCATTAACCTGTCCACAAAGAAAGACTAAATATTCTTTGATGCAATGTGCCATTGTTTTGAAGATTTATATCCAGACTAATTGATATAAATAAGTCTCTGTTCTTGCTTTTTCAGGAATTCTTAGAATAGAAGCAGCGAAACAGTCAACCAGAGTCTTGCTAGACATTCCACGGATCATCCAACTTGAAATAGTGCTCCCAAATTAGAAAGTCATGAACTTCAGCTTCAGTCACCAATTTCCAATTTTTAACAATTCTACACAAAGTTTTTGTAAAGTAATGCTGTGAAGAAATGATAGACAAACTTTTTGACTTTGATATATGTACTGCTTTGGTCTCATTTCTATCCTAAACAGTCCTTGAATATCATATCTTTTACTCTTTCAAACAGGTTATTGATTTTCCACAGTTTCATCTCTCAATCAAACCCAGACTCAAAAACTTGCTGTTGACTTTTGAGCCTTGATGTAAAATTTAGTTAAACTGCTTTTTTCTAAGTAACAGGCTTGTCAGCAGCATGGCAATTTTCCCATCTCTGAGTCAGTCAAACCACTGAATGTTTTACTCATCACATTATACAATTATTGTTTTCTTTGACTTGATTTTTTTATTTGACACCTGTTAATTTCAAAATGGAAAATAAATTCCAAAGACATTCCAAACATCACTAATTTTTTTTATTTCCTACCTTGAACTAGCTTATATTTCTGATAATTCATTTGTAGCTTCTAATAATGAAATTCATTGCCTGAATTTCTTACAAAAAGGGCACTTCCTAATGGAATCACGGAATTCTAAGAATAAAAAGAAAGCCTCCAGAGTCACTTAAAATGACCCTTAAAACTAAAAAGGATGCTCTGCTGCAACATACCAGGTAAATGAACTCTGCTTGAAGACATCTACTAGGGAGGATTCACTATCTTCCAAGACATACTATTATACTTTGGAGCATTTCTAATGATACAGAGATTGTGCCTGATATTATTCCTAATAACTTCTGTCAGTTGCTCCTAGTTCTTTCCTTTGGAGCCAAAGAAGACAATTAAAATCTCTCTTCCACTGAATTGTCTTTCAAATATTTGAAGATTTCTGTAATGTCGCTTTCTAAACTTTTATTTCCCAGGGTTAATACTTGTTGCTCTGTCATGACAGTAATGTCCATCTTTTTGTGATTTAAGATTTTCTTGAAAGAGTGATTTACCATTTCCTTCTTCAGTTCATTTTGCAGATAAGGAAATGCAGACAAACAGGGTTAAATTACTGTCCAAGTATCAAACAACTAATAAGTGTCTGAGGCCAGATTTGAATTAAGGTCTTCTTGACTCCCAGTCTGGAACTCAATCTACTTTATCAGAGAGTTCAAATTAAAGTGTTATACCCGTTACTGTATACACACACACACACACACACACACACACACATGATTTCTGAAGATGTAGAAAAAGTTGTGACTATCATTTCATTATATTATTACTAGACTTAAAACCAATCTTCATCACCTTTCATCATTATTAGAACCTGCAACTTCCATGTAACTTTTCATTTTTATATGAAGATTGTTGATTGATATATCAACTGTTAACTCACAATGACCCTATTGTCTACTAAAAACTTGAATCGTTTTCAAATAAATTTTTAATTCATATCACCTCCCATTGTTCTATTAAAATAATTTATTATTTATTTATTTATTATTGTCCGTATGTACATGCACATTTTTAAATTACAGTAGAAAGGGAGGGTAAAAGGAAATTCTGTAACTGCCGAGAGGAGCTGCTTTCATCAAGGATGTTAATCTCACCATATTGTTCTTAATATATACATTGTTCTCTTGGTTCAACTCCCTTTAAAATTTCATTTAAACCCCATATTTATGATCTTAAATTTATTCCCAATGAATTTCATTTTATTCAAGCAGGTCAATGATGTAGACTGTCATGATTTTATTTCTGGAAGCAAATTTTGCCATCTAGCTTTTTAGTTATCCCTCACAGGCTTGTAATATTAGACAATTAGTTCTGCTTTACATCATTGCTTTATATAAGTCATGGATCAAAATGTTAAGCATTGTAAATTATTACATTGGCCTATTGAGGGAGAAAAAAGCTCTGAACTAAGGTCTTCATAGGTGATAAGCTTCTTTGTATCTTTAAAGAGAAAATATAACAATTATAAAAGTTGAGTTATGAGCTAATTTTTTGTTTACAACTCCATTTCATTTAATTTAGGTCAAGGCCCTAAATGTCATCCAATACTGCTAATTAAAGGGAAAATACCTGCCAGATGAAATATAACACTTTATGAAATGGACTTGGGAAAGAGTGAGAATTTTCTTGAATTCCCTCCTCTTTCCCTAATTTTAATTTATTTAAGATTTTAGATTTTCATTCTTTTGTTTTAAAATGATATTGTACACCCTAAAGCAACATGGGGCTGATGATGAACCTTGATGGACTTGATCATTCCATCAGTGCAACAACCAGGGACAATTCTGGGTTATCTGCAATGGAGAATACCATCTGTATCCAGAGAAGGAATCGTGGAGTTTGAACAAAGACCAAAACTATTGCCTTTAATTTAGGGGAAAAAATGTTATCTTATTATGTAATTTTGCTATCTCTTATGCTTTATGTTTCTTCTTTAAGAATATGATTTCTCTCTCATCACATTCAACTTAGATCAATGTATACCATGGAAACAATGTGAAGACTAACAGTCTGCTTTCTGTGGGGGGTGGGGGGGGAAGGAAACAAGATTAGGAGAAAAATTGTAAAGCTCAATATAAATAAAATCTTTCTAAAATATAAGTAAATATTGATATTGACTTCAGTGTTAAAAAGGAGTTTTAGAGTCATCTATCCAAATTATACCTAATGAGTGCACATAATCTATAGAAGAGCCCTGTCAAGTGGTTATTTTATCTTAATTCAAATCCAAAATCTCTAAAGGAGAACTATTTTATGTAGGGGGTAACTTTAATTTCAGGAAACTTTTCCTTACAACAAGCTCAGACTTGCTTCTTTTCAGCTTTTAAGCATTACTGTTAGTTTTGCTTCCTCAGTCAGAGATGAGTAATCCATTTCTACACATTAATCCTTCATATATGTGTGTGTCCTATACATATATATATGTATGTATGTAAACACACACACACACACACACACACACACACCTGACAATCACTATCCTACCCTTCTCAAAGATGCTTTAATATCTCCATATCTTTTCTTCTTTAGGAAGAATATCCCACATTCTGAAAACTGTGCTTCATATTGCATGAATATCGCATCCTTGTCCACATGGTTGCCCTTCACTCAAACTTCTCAGTTTTGTCAATATTTTTTCTAAAATGTGACATAAGAAATTAAATTAAATTCAGATCTGGTTTGGCCAGAGGAGAACACTGAAGGAAACCTCATTTCTAGACACTATGTATCACTGAAAAAAAAGCTTAAATTGCTTTAGTTTTCTGAACTGTTGTGTGACACTGAGTCCACAGTCAACTAACCCTTTTCCTAAAATTCTTGCTTGAGACTCTTTTGTGGCAAACATATATACACACATAAACATATATATATATATACATATATGTATATATATATGGTGGTATTTTTAATTATTTAGTATTTCACCATATATTTATATAGTATGTATAATACATTATCAAAATATTAAATGCACATAGTCATAAAAATCATATATAAAGCTTTGCAATATTGCCATAATTCATATATTTTTTTATAAAATGTCAATAAACATATGCATTATTGACTTTAGATATTAAATTATAAAATATAAATATTTTCAATGTTGATCATAATTTATCAGTGCATTTTCAAATGGTATATGTCTTCATAAAAGACTAACTTCTGTGTTTAATGTGATTAATTTTAAATGATCTGTTCCTTTAATGTGATAACATAGAGATGCAATCAAAGGTTTACTAATACAATGGAAGAGGGGAAAGAATTTTCTTTTTTTTTTCCATCCAGTTGTGACTTCCTGGGTTTTTCCTTAATTTTTCCCTCTTTTTTTTGGTAAATGCCTAAATTGCAAGTCTTTTTATAGCACACCTGTTCCCTGGATTTGCCAAGAAATCTTTCCAAGCTAAGGCTCATCTCACAGAGAAAGATGTCCTTTTGGCCCCTGCTCACCTCCCATTTTCCCTCAGCATCTTAGCTAAAGGGAGGGATTCTTGTTGTCAGTCTCAGCATTCTAATAGCTATTGACATGGTTAGGCTGATGCTACCACATTTTTGATTGGACTACCAAAATTTAACAGTTGGTAACCAACTCATTTCTTGCCTGAGGGACTCATTAGTTTTAATGAAGCTACTATCCTGACATACTTGAATCAGATTGGCAATCAGCTTTCTGCTAATTGGATAAGCAGAATACTGTGGGTTTGAAATTCCTGCAACAATTTGCATATTTATGCAAGTGCTGCTTCACTTTGATTTATAATTTACTAATTTATGCTTAACTCGATGACTTTCAGTTTGCTAACATGTGGTCACCAGAAGAAAACGGAGTGGGGATCTTGATTGAATTGAGTAAGGTGATATTTAAATATAAGTTTAAAAAAGCTTCCCCCAGTTGTTAAATGGTCAAAGGATATGAATAGGCTATTTTCAAATGAAGAAATTAAAGCTATGCATAATCATATGAAAATATGCACTAAATCATCATTGATCAGAGAAATGCAAATTAAAACAAAACTGAAACAGGTATCACCTCACATCTATCAGACTGACTACTATATGAAAAAAAGGGGAAATGATCAATGTTGAAGAGAATGTGGGAGAATTGGATCCTTAATGCATTGTTGGTGGAGTTGTGAACTGATCTAATCATTCTGGAGAGCAAAATGGAATTAAGCCCAAAGAGCAGTAAATGTGTTTATTCTCTTTGATGTAGCAATTCCAATTCCGGGCCTATATCCAGAAGAGATCATAAAAACATGGGAAAAGTCTTACATGTTCCCAAATATTCATAGCAGCTCTTTTCATATTGGCAAAGAATTAGAAATTGTGGGAATGTCCATCAATTAGGGAATGGCTAAACAAATTATGGTTCATTAATACTGTGAAATATTATTGTTCTATAAGAAATCATAAATGGTTGAACTCTAGAGAAGCATGGAATGATTTAATGGGATCTGATGCTGAGTGAAGGGGGCAGAACTAAGAGAACAATGTACACAACAACATTTTGAGATGATCAGCCTTGATGGAAGTAGCTCTTCTCAGCAGTTCAGAGAGCTAAGACAACCCATGGACAAAATTATCCCCATTCAGAGGAAGAATAACAAAACAAAAGAAAACAAAAAGCTTCAGAATCTGATGAACACTGCATTCACTTAAAAAAATATTTCATATTTTCCTTTCCCTTAATCCTAATTCCTCATACCAAAAAACTAATCTTCAAACATGTTTATCACAAATAATGTATGTACAATATTAACCTTACTGCTTGCTGCAGAGTGGAGAGGGGTAAGAAGAGAGGGAGGAAGGAAATTTGCAACTGAAAAATACACATGCATATGGATGAATGTTGAAACATTTTCATAACATGTATTTGTTAACATAAAATATCAATAAAAAAGGCTTCAATCCAGATTAGGTAAAATGTTTAATTTTGTTATTTTTATTTTTTGAAACCCTTTCCAATGCATAGAATTTTTTCCATTGATCTAGGTAGTTCAGATTATTGCAACTAATGAATTATGCTGTAGGACTGTATAATTTGAATTCATCCTGGAAATTTCTAGTGGACTGGAACCAAATATAAAATCTTGCCTAGTTATCACTTTGAATAGTGTAAATTTGAATAATGGCTAATAATTGAGTTGCTTCACCACTTGAGGAGATTCATTATTTACATTAATAGGGATTTAGCTTTATGTATCAACAAAATTCATTAACCAGCTTTCACATCAAACAAATAATTTCGTTGTCTTAGAATCTGGTTAAAATGAAGAGGAAAGTATTATTTTACTTTGCCTGTGCAACATAGAAATGAAAAAAGTTATCTGTATATGAATTTAGCAATGAATAAATAATTAGAAATAATTAAAACTCAAGATGAAAAGGAGGCAGATACCATGCATTCCCTTCCCCTTAGACCTTCCTCTTAAATCATTTCATCCTTATTGAATGCATTACAGTTCACAAATTGGTTTGCAAGTTTGAGTGGCATTTTTTTCTTTTGGTTTGTGATGTTTTCAGTGTGGGCAGAAAGGATAAAAGTAGTTTTCTTCTCTTTTTCATCTTTCCTTTGATGGCATTAACCCATTTGATGTCTTTGGTTTTCACCTGGATACAAAAGGTGCTCAAATCTTTATTGTTTCTTCTGTCCTTTAGTTATCCTCCACCAGAATTCTAGTCAATGTATTTTGAAGTATTTGATGTATATCTATAAGTTGGCTATCTTCCCACAGTAACATTTTTAGTGTAGTCCAAACGGGAGTCACCATCTTTAAGCTTGAATGAGGCATCTCATTAATCTATCTTTTGATAACATCATTGATGTCTAAGCCAATCATGACTATAATTGAACAGGAATATTTGATACTTCTCTTTTTCTCTCCAAATGCATTTCAAATCCATTGCCAAACCCTATCAATTTTTCTAGGCCATATAGATCACATTTGTTCCACCTTCTCCACTATCAAAACAGCTGCCAGCAGTTACATCACAGATATGTAAAACAACTTGTAATTTTTTTATTTAAATATCACAATGTCCCTTAAAGGAGGTGCAATTATTTTCCCCATTTTCTTGAAAAAAAAAATGAAGATAAGAAAATTATAACTACTTATCAAGAATCACAAATCTATGGGGCGGCTAGGTGATGTAGTGGATATAGCACTGGACCTGGAGTCAGGAGGACCTGAGTTAAAATTCTGCCTCAGACACTTACTAATTACCTAGCTGTGTGTTCTTGGGCAAGCCACTTAATCCCATTTGCCTTGCAAAATCCTAAAAAACATTCAAATCTATTTTTCTTTCATTTTCTTTTTTTCATAGTTTAATAATATTGCATTTTTACCCAATTTCATGTCAAGAAAATTTTAGCATTCATTTTTATAAGATATTGAATTCCAAATTTTTCTCCCTCTCTTTCTCCCTCCCCTACACTCTTCTCAAAATGGCAGGCAGTTTGCTATAGTTCATACATATAAGCATATGTCTATGTCAGTATCAGATATGGAAGAACTGATCAAAAGAAAAAATTGAGTAAAAAATAAAATAATTGAAAAGAATATGTTTCAATCTGCATTGAGTCCATCTATTCCTTATTGGTATATGCATAGCATTTCCCTTCAGAAGTCCTTTGTATTTAGCATGGATCATTTGTTTGTATTGTTGTTGTTGTTGTTGTTGTTGTTTTGCAAAGCACTGGGGTTTAGTAACTTGCTCAAGGTCACATAGCTAGGCAATTATTAAGTGTCTGATGCAGGATTTGAAATCAGGTCCTTTTGACTTTAGGGATGCTGCTCTATCCACTGTACTACCTAGCTGCCCCTATCTTGGAACATTTGTTTCTGAGAACAGAGTCATTTATAGTTAATTATCAAACAATGTTGCTGATAGTGTGCATTGTTTCCTGGTTGAGCTCATTTCACTTTACATCAGTTCATACAAGTTTTTGAAGGTTTTTCTGTTATGTGCCTTTTCTTGCAAAATAGTGTTCTATGACATTGTTTACTGCTTGTTCAGTCATAGTAGTGTTATTGTTGGATCAAAAGGGTATGCACAGTTTTGATGCCCTTTTGGGCACAGTTGTGAATTGTTCTCTAGAATGGTTGAATCAGCTCACAATTTCACCAACAATTGCCATTGTATCCCAATTTTCCCTATCCTCAACAACATTTTTCATTTTTCTTTTTTGTTATATTAACCAATTTGATAGACGTGAAGCAGTATTTCAGAGTTGTTTTAATTTGCATTTCTCTATATCGAAAGTGACAAATCACTTCATCAAAACCATGAGTAGTTTTGATTTCTTCATCTATAAACTGTCTATGAATGTCCTTTGACTGTTTATTGTTCAGGGAAAGGTTGGTATTCTTATAAATTTTACTCACCACTCCATATATTTGAGAAATGAGATCTTTATGAGAGATACTTGCTGTAAAGATTGTATACCAGCCCTCTATTTGCCTTCTGATCTTGGTGGCATTGGGTGTTTATAAAGCCTTTTTTAATTTTATATAATTGAAATGAGCTCTTTTACATTTCAATATACTCTCCATCTCCATTTGAGCCTGCACTAATACAGTTTTGATGTCTATTTCTTCCTACAATTCATTTAGAATTTGGATACTATACCATTTAATCTATAAATTTTAATATTGATATTTTCATTGCCTGTGGTCCCTTTTAACAAGTTGTAATTTCCTTCCTGATCTCTTTTAATTATCATTATTTTTACTTTCACTATTAGATCAGAAATGCTAACCATCTCTTTTTTACTTCAGCTGAAGCATTACAGTTTCTGCTCCAGATCCTTACCTTTATTGTGTGTGCCACACTACTTTAAGTATGTTTCTTATAAATAACATATTGTAGGGTTCTGTTTTTAATATAAATATTTTATTTTTCCCAATCATATACAATAGTAGCTTTTACCTATCATTTTTTGTAATATGTTGAATTTTATAATTTTTCCCCCAACCTCCCTTCCCTCCTCCCACCTCCCAAAGTAGACAGTCTGATAATCTTTACATTCTTTCCATGATATACATTGATCAAAAATGAACATGTTGAGAGAAAAATCATATTCTTGAGGAAAAAATAAAATATAAAAGATAGTAAAATTATATTGTACATGAGACAGTTTTTTTTTTAAATTGAAGGTAATAAATATTCTTTGGTATTTGCTTAGACTCCACAATTCTTTCTTTGGATACAGATGGTATTCTTCATTGCAGATATTCTAAAATTGTCCCTGATCATTGTGCTGATGAAATGAATAAGTACATTAATGTTGTTTACCACTCCCATGTTGCTGTTATGGTATACAATGTTCTTCTGGTTCTGCTCATCTCACCATCAGGTCATGCAAGTCTCTCCAGACTTCTCTGAATTCCCATTTATTCCCATCTGGTCTAATGAACAATGGTGTTCCATAACATACATATACTTCAGTTTGTTCAGCCATTCCCCAATTGATGAACATTAATTCAATTTCCAATTCTTTGATAACCACAAACAGAATTGCTATGAATATTTTTGAACAAGTGATGTTTTTATCCTTTTTCATGATCTCTTCAGGGTATAGACCCAGTAGTGGTATTACTGGATCAAAGGGTATGCATGGTTTTATTGCCCTTTCTATATAATTCCAAATTGCTCTCCAGAAAAGTTGGATCAATTCACAGCTCCATCAACAATGTATTAGTGTCCTAGATTTCCCACACCCTTTCCAACATTGATCTTTTTTTTTCCCTGGTCATATTGGACAATCTGAGAAGTGTGAGTTATTCCCTCAGGGATTCTTTAATTTGCACTTCTCTAATCAGTAATGATTATGGATAACTTTGAATTCCTCATCTGTAAATTGTCTTTGCATATCCTTTGGCCATATGTCAATTGGGGAATGGCTTTTTTTTTTATAAATTTGAGTCAGTTCCTTATATATTTTAGAAATGAGTCCTTTGTCAGAAATACTAGTTGTCAAAATTTGCTTCATTTCTTTTGATTTTGGTTACAATGGTTTTGTTTGTGCAATTTTTTTTTAATTTAATGTAATCAAAATTATCTAGTTTGTTTTAGTGATGCTCTCCATCTCTTCTTTGGTCATAAACAACTTCCCTTTCCATAGATCTGGCAGGCATATTCTTTATCTCTTAGTTTGCTCATAATATTTTCTTTTATGTTTAAATCTTATAGCCATTTTGATCTTAACTTGGTATAGGGTATGAGGTGTGGTCTAATCCAAGTTTCTGCCATACTAAATTCCAATTTTCTCAACAGTTTTTAATCAAAGAAAGAGTTCTTATCCCAGAAGCTGGCCTCTGGGTTTATCAAACAGCAAATTACTATAACCATTTCCTGCAGTCTCTTTTGCACCTAGTGTATTCCACTGATCCACCACTCCAGTTCTTAGTCAATACCAGTCAGTTTTGATGGCTGATGCTCTATAATATAGTTTTAGATCTGGTAAGACTAAGCCATTTTCTTTTGCACTTTTTTCATTAAATCCCTGTATATTGTTGACTTTTTGTTTCTCCATATGAATTTAGTTACATTTTTTTCTAGATCATTAAAGTCATTTTTTGAAGTTTGATTATTAAGACAGTACATAAGTATAATTTAGGTAGAATTGTCATTTTTATTATATTATCTTGGCTTATCCATGAACAATTGATATTTACCCATTTATTAGAATTCTGTTTTTTGCTCCACTTGGCTCTCTACTTTTATTTTATGGTAGAGTTCAACCCATTCAAAATCACATTTATGATTACTACTTGTATATTTCCCTCTTTTTTTATTCTTCTTCCTGTATATATGTCCTCTTCTTTCACCCTTTCCAATTCCACTAGTTTTTTGTCTCTCTCTTTCTCTTACCTTCCCACATCTGCCCTCTTTTCTGTCAGTCCCCTGTGCTTTGCTAATTTTTTTTCCTTTTTACTTCCTTTTTCAGGTAGGATACATTTCTATATTTAAGTATTTATGTATATTATATCCCCTTTGAGTCAATACTGTTGAGAGTAAGGATCAAGTGATGCTTATCACTTACTCCCATCATCCCCTTCTAAGTAATGTTTTTTATACCTCCATGTGAAATAATTTACTCATTCTACCTCTCCCTTACTTCTGTACCCACTCTACTTCTTTTTCTTATCTTTTCTTTTTTTTGTCATTCTCTTAAATTTCCCTTATTCTTGTATCCTTTGTCTATCTCCAACTGTACTTCAAGTGATACATTATTGTTTTAATCTTTTTTTTTAGTTACAAGCAAAGGTTATTTTCAACATTCATTTTTGTAAGAGTTTGAGTTCAATATTTTTCTCTTTCCCTCACAATCCTTCCTCCTCCCAAAGACAGCAAATAATCTGATATAGTTTTTGTATGTACAATTGGATTTTTAAAAAAAAATAATTAATAGTATCATCTTCCAGTATAGGAATGTCAGCACTTTAGGTATATTGAATCACTAATGTTTCCTCCCCCTTTTTCCTGTTTATGATTATCTTGAGTCTTCATTTTGGAAATTAGTTTTCTGGTTTAGTTCTCATCTCCTGATGAAAGCCAAAAACCATTCCATTTCATCAGATGACCATTTTTTCCTCATGGTATTTTATGCTTAATTTTTTCCAGATAAGTGATTCTTGGTGGAAATCTTATTTCCTGTGCCATACAAAAATATCATTTTCCACGATTTTCAATTTTTAGTTTTGCAGCTGACAAGTCCTGTATTATCAATATTGTAACTCCCCAATATTTGAATTATTTCTTTCTTATCACTTATATTTTTTCCTTGACCTGATAGTTATGAAATTTGGCATTTATGTTCCTTTGAGATTATATTTTGGAGTCATTTTCCTGAGGGAATTGGTGGAGTCTTTTGATTACTATTTTGCCTTCTGATTCTAGGACATCAGGGCAGCTTTCCTTAACAGTAACATGAAAAATTCTATCCAGGTTCTCCTTTTGAATATGACTTTCAGGGAGCCAAATGTTTTTGATATTGTCTCTCTTTGATCTATTTTCCAGGTCAATTGTTTTTTCCATGGGGCATTTTATATTTTATTCCATGTTTTTATTTCTTCTGAATTTGTTTGATTCTGAATGTCTCATAGAGTCATAAACATCCATTTGCTCAATTCTAACTTTTAATGTAGTATCTTCCTCAGTTGACTTTTTTACTTTCTTTTTCATTTCACCAATTATAATCTTTAAGCTAATATTTTCCTAAGTATATTTTGAATCTCCATTTCCATTTGGATAATTCTAATTTTACACCGCTTTTTCCAGTTGTTTACTCTTTCTTTGGTAATTCTCTTGCATCAATCTAATTTCTTTTTTCAATTTTTCTTCAATGTCTCATATAATTTTTAAAATTTTTTGAGTTCTTCATTGAATTTTTCTGGACTTGAGACCATGTCCCATTTTACTTTGTTTTTTTTGCCAATGCTGTAATCTTCTTATTTAATGTCTTGATCTTTCCTGTCACCATAATTACTTTCTATTAACATATTCTACTTGCTTTTGCTTGTTGGTCATCTTTTTTTTGGCCTTTTTTTCTTTTAACTTTGAGGTTTGCTCTGATGATGGAAAAGAAACAATTTCAGACTACTTGTGCCAGTGATTTGTCTACTTGGTGCTGTGTTGATGTTGCCCTGAGACCAACTAGGATTCTCATGTCTTGTGCTGTACAAAGGGGACAGGTGGAAGGGAGGTGACTGGTACTACTGGAGGCTGGAGTAGTTTTGTAGTTTACCTGATGTTGACTTGGGGTCCTAGTGATGGTCATGTCTGGTGTGTTCTATGGAAAGTGGGGGTGCTTTTGCATTTCCCTGGAACTGCTCTGTAGTACATGGTGGTCTGGCACCAAGGGGATGTCTACATGCCAGAATCTTTATTAAAGAATATGGTGGGGTTTTTTAAGCTGTACAATTGTCCTGGCTGTGGTATCACAAGCAAAGTGTCCTACTGCTGGCATTTACCTGCTTCCAAAGATTTGTCATTGGTTTGCTGAGATAGGGCTTGCTGCTGGCTTGATGGGATACTTCCTTTCTTAGACTGTTCCTGTGTTCCTTTTTTATGGGATATTTCTTGGTCCTATAGGTCCCCAAGACCTTTCTTGATATCCATCCAAGTTACTTGTGTTCTAAGATTTTTAACCCTATATTTTTTGTGGGTCTGCTCCAAAATCAGTTTGGGGTTTTATTGTAAGGTTATTTGGAGCTAATTATGGGAGAGTTATAGTGACTGCATCTCTTGCAATCTTGACTTCCAGAAGACAAATAGATCACTTGATATGGCTCTACTAGCTATCATCCTCTGATTCTTTTCCTTTTCATATTAAAGTTCTTAAAAGTCACAAATTCTTCTTCCAATGTCTTCAAATTTATCTGTATTTTGGCTTCTGACCTCACTATTCAATAGAAATTTTCTTTCTTAAATTAACAATAATCTTTTAATTTCTAAATATGTTGCTCTTTTCTGAAGTCTAATCCTTCTTGATTTCTCTTCAGAGTTTGATTTTTATTAGTCCCCTATAATATAGTTTCCTTTCTAGGTTATCATGATTCTAGTCTCTCCTACTTCTCCGCTATCATTTTTTACTATTGCTCATCAATATCATTTTTTAAAAAGAAAAATATAAAATGCTTTGTTTATACATGAACAAAAATTTTTATGCTACCCCCACTCAGAGATCTCTTGTAGCAATATGATATTATTAGGTAATTATATCAAAATAGGGACCTCTTCTGGAAGTGATTTTATACTTGTAGGAATCCCTATTCTCTATTTTGTTTAAATTAATAGGAATACTTTTCTCCCTCCTATCTCCAACCCCATTGAATAATATATAAAGAAATTCAAGAAACATGGTGAAATTATTTATCAGATCTCTGTAGAAGTTTCATCACCAAATAAAAAGATAGCAATCAGAGAAAAAGGAATAGTTTTGATTTAAAGTTTAAATAATTTTGAACAATCCAATCTTAAAAAAATCAGATTAAGCCCAATTTTTATATATGCATGATTCATTTTATAATTTCATATTTATATTATATATGAATATATTTGGATATATGTGTGTGTGTGTATGTGTGTGTGTGTGGGGGGGTGTATGAATGTTTCATTGGACCATTGACTCTCTTGTCAAGAGGTAAATAGCATACTTTACCAACCAACCTTCACACTTTTTAACTTCTTTATTTGTGTGTTATCTCCTTATTAGACGGCTAGGTCTTTGAGGGCAGGGACTATTTTGTATCTATCTTTGTATATCCAACACTTAGCACAGTTGCTGGCACAAAGTAGACTTAACAAAGGCTTACTGATTGATGCCTGATGCTGACTCTCAACTCTAAATTTTGAATAATGGAGAGATGAATTTTGGAATGAGGAAGAATATAGTTCAGTTCTGCCTCAGATTCAACATATAACTGAGGAAGCCTCTTAACCTTTTCAGCTTTAGTATCCAAATCATGAAAATGAAAATATTGGGCATTGACTCCAAGGTTCCATCAATTTGGAATCTATGTTCCTCTGATCTTGCAAAGTCTGTTAGTTTGAATATGTTCGTTTCTGATTATCCTTTCCCAGTCCTCTGTTATTCATAAGAAGGAATGGATCATTCTTATATTTATGACTGTTGAACTTCTTCCCTTTTTTCACTCAGATTTTGCCCTTCTCCACAGTTTTTCCTGACCTTATTTCTATTATTTCCTAAATCACATATATACATCTTACTAAATGCTAGTCTTCTTCAGATTTATGACTGATAGCATTTTTCTTAGGTTTCCTCATTTTGCTCATCAAACTTTGCATCATATTTATCGCTGAGATCCCCTCTGCTGAAATTTAAATTTCTTGAGATCTAAATTTCTATCACATATTTTTATGTAGAAAGAATTTAAGATACTAGATAACTAGTTTTAAAAGAAATGGACATCTAAGGAATTCAGCTCCTGCTTAGCTCAGCTCTCTTCTTCCACTTTACAATCCAAATGGTGCATAATCAAGTTGTTTTCATTATAGAGAACTACCTTTTCATGGCCTTCTGCAGTATCTTTCCCAGTGGAAAATTCATTGTAATGAATTCAACAAAGCATTGTTTCCATGGTCCATCTACAGAGACATAAGAACAACTTTGTTTAGGGTACCTTTCTTGGTACGAGCATTTACTATGATGGAAAAATTTGTCCCCTACAAGACCGTGCACAAATACTCCATTCTCCTTATCTTTTGAAATCAAAGCAAAAAGTACTTGAGAACAAATGACACTATAGATAGTCAGGGCAATGAACTGATTGCTTTTGGAATATCAGCCTTAATGCCAACTCACTTTTAGTTCAAGTTTGATTTGGGATGAAATGAGGCATTTGTTTAGTCTTTGAACATTTAACCAAGAAGGTTTACTTTTTACTAACACAGCAAGGACAGGCATAGTGACATAGTGACACTGAGCTTCATCTTTTGTAGATGCAGACTTTGATCAGCTATCATGATACTCCAAATTTTAGAGGTCTAGATGTTATGCCCCTAGATAATCAGGAAGGTACAAGTAAATTAAGTCCTGTGGGTAACTTTGACATCTTTTAGCTAGCCTTCTCTTTTTGAGATGAGAGGCCAGAAACATATCTGTAAAATGCTAGTCATATTTACAATTTATATCCACTTAGGCTGGAAAGACAAAGTTTAAGAAGTAACCACCAGATTTTGCTTATTCTTTGTATAAGATAAATATTTATGTAGCAATGCAGGTAATGCAATGGCAGCAATAATATTTATAATAGAAAAAGTATAATGGCCATTTCATTATCTTAAGTTAATTCATTGAATATTTTCCAGCCTTTGCGAAATTTATTGTTCTCACTGAATTATCAAATTTGCTTGAAAATTTTGCATTTCCAAATTACTCACAATAGTTTATATTCTTCCTTTTGATGGTTTGGAGCAAACTCTTGCTACCCAGAAATAGCATCAGCACAAATTGGGTCAAGTGGTTAATATTCTGATGAATCTATTGAAAATAAGTCAACCTTGTAATAAACACATAGTGTGGTCCAACTTGTCAGAGCAAACCAAGAGTTATTTCAGTTAGATATGAATGGTGATTCTCTGTCTCTGTGGAAACACTTTCATTTCAAGGACCAAGTAAAGCCATATTGCCTATTATGTAAAATTTTCTGTTTAAAATATTAACACCAATTATTCTCCCAAATGTAATATGGAGGTTTGCTGATTAAGTCTGACATGTACTAAGTGTACTAAATTCCTATTAACTATATAATTGAATCAATTTCAAGAGCTGTGTCCCTAGAGGATCAATTTATAACATGTTATGCACTGGGGTGGCTAGGTGGTGCAGTGAATAGAGCACCGGTCTTGGAGTCAGGAGTACCTGGGTGGCACAGTGAATAGAGCACCGGTCTTGGAGTCAGGAGTACCTGGGTACAAGTCCAACCTCAGACACTTAATAATTACCTAGCTATGTGGCCTTGGGCAAGCCACTTAACCGCATTGCCTTGAAAAAAAAATCTAAAAAAAACCATGTCATGAACCTATTTTTAAATATTCTCATGATAAACATTTCTGTTACTGAGTGTGTATACATATATATATATATATATATATATATATATATATATATGTATACACACATATATATTTGTGTGTATGTTGAAGAAGGGAAAAATATTTAAAATCTGAAACACCTCATATTTTAGTATACCTGTATATGGTTTTTTAAATTAACATTAGAGTTAATACCAACAAGCAGAACATTAATAAATAATAGAATATTGATGTTCCAAAATGAGAAACAATGAATCTAAAAAAGGTGACAGAAAAGGAAGAAAGAAGGAAAAAGAAAGGAAGAAAGGAAATAAGGGAGCAAAGAATGAAGGAAGAAAGGGAGGGAGAATTGAAGGGGAAAAAGGAAAAGATATTAAAAGATAAAAACTAAAATCAAAACTAAAGAAAGAAAATGAAGGGAGAGAGAGAGAAAAAAGATAGAGACAGATAGATACAGATGCAGACAAACTGAGAGGAAAAGAGAAGAGGAAATAGCAGAGAATATTTTAAAAGAGAAAACAGCTCAAAAGATGAGCAAATATAGAATTTCCCCAATGCTTGAAAGTACTTCTTTTTCCTACCTATGTAATATATATACATATTACCATATTCCTTTACCCTTAAAAAAAAATCTTTTCCATCTACATTTAACTCATTTAACTTCCTACTGGTTTAGTGACTTCAAGTACCTCATTTCTTCCCATTCATTATTTTTTTTTTGTTTGAGGCTTTCAGGTAGACTAATAATATGTAAATTATCTCTTCAATTTTCTAGATCAGTCATTTTTTTTCTTAAAGTTACTTTACATTTTCTTTTTTTTTGCAGCCTTTCAGTTTTGTTTAATTCATTCTTTGTGTCTCAGAGTCATTAATTTCCATTTGTCCATTTTCCGTTTTTTATTTTATTTTCTTCAGTTAGCTTTTTCATTTTCTTTTCCTTTGAATGAATTACTTTTATTTTCCAGTTGTTTAATTTTAATTTTTGATTTTTTTCAATTGTATCATTTTATTCTTTGATGACTTACATTTCTTTTTTATTTGGTAATTTTTACTTTTAAAGGAATTGGTTTATTCATTCATTTTTTTTTTCATATTCTCCTGCATGACTTTCATTTCTTTTCTCCCTTTTTCTTCTTCCTTTCTTCTTTGGTTTGTGAAACGCTTTTTGAATTCTTCCAACAAGCTTTGGATCTGAGACCAATTCATAAAATTCATTGAGACTTCACATGTTTGCAATTTGTCACTGCTTTCATCTTCTGAGATGGCATTTTCATCATCCCTATGAGAATCGAAGTTTCCTATGTTTAGTGCTCTTCTTTTTTCTTTTCTTTTTCTTTTTATGCTAATTTTGACAATTGAGCTTAGTTTCTGTTGTTCAGGGAGTATAAGCCCACCGTTTTTGTTCAGGGGCAAGGATCTGACATTTGATTTATTACTTGACAAGATGTTGCCTATGCAACCTAGCTGTTGCCTATGAAGAGGTTTGTTTCCTCCTTTACGCCAAAGCTTTGCCTATGCAGCATTTTCTTTCCAACCCAGTCTTCTGGTCTGGTGTTGGGATCCTCCCTGCTTACCTTTTGTCATTCTGGCTTGCTAAACTGGATGTTGAGCTGTGCTGTGACTGAGACTGGCTAGCTTTCCTGCCCTCCCACCCATGCTGGGCTATACTTCCCCTTTACCAACATGAGACAGACTTTTACAGAAGTTTCTCCATCATATCTTGAGTTGAGAACTTGTTTTGCTCTTTTTTGATGGAAACTATACCTTTAAAGTCTGTGTAGAAGCTTCGTTTAAAGATGTTTCAGGAAAACCTACTGGAGGTTCCTAGCTTCATGCTACCATATTGGCTCTGCCCCAGAAATGCCGTTTCATTTAAATGGAGGAAAAACAAAGTAACAAGTTGCTTTTGGTTTTCTTTGTTTTGTTTTAAAAGTGACGAGAATTACAAGATCAGTTCATCCTCTCTTGTTTTATATTTTGGCTTTTTAAATGACTTGCTTTAAACAATATTGAACATATATAATTAACATTTCCATAAAACTATGTTCATTTATATGAAGTCCTATTTATAAATCTTATAAAGATACACCTATCACACCTTTCAAATCTCCAGTCAAATTTATCCTTTATTAATTGATTCATTTCACTTGCCTCTAATATGGAAAGTAGGAAAGAAAGGAAAAAAGGAAAAAAAGGAAACAATAAAATGAGAACACAAGCATTAATTAAACAGACACAATGCTTTTATAAATATCACAACTTTTAATTCTCACAGCAACCCTCCCTGATAGGTGTTTTTATTAGTCCCATTTTACTGATGGAAAATCTGATGCAGATAGAAATAGTGACTTGTCCAGGGTCACACACATCTATTAAGTTTCTGGATTTGAACTTGTCTTCCTGAAAAAAAGTCCTTTGTTCTATTTGCTGTGCCACTTAGAAGAAGAATTAATTTCAGAAGAACAGTGTCTGATTTAATTATGATCATAATTAGTTGAGACCACATAATAATTACACTTGTTATGTATTACTACTAATTATGGCTATAATTAATTCATACACTGTCTTTCTGACTCTCTTCCCCTTTCAAATTATTTAATAAGGACCTTTGAATATTTCCTTTATGATATCTAATAGACAAATAAGTGACAAATTATTCAACCATTTCACCAAAATTGAACATTTCACTTGTTCTCTGTTTTATTGCAATGTTAACCAATAATGTAATGAACATCTTAAGAACCAATTTTCAGAGAAAGAGATTTCTATTTCCTTTGAAAAATTGCAAGTTTTCAAGGCAGTTAGATAGTGCCAGGGATAGAGCACAAGTCCTGGAGTCAGGATGACTGGAGATAAAATCTAGCCTCAGACACTTAATACTTGCTTAACTGAGTGACATTGGGCAAGCAACTTAACCCCATTGTCCTGCAAACAGTCTCCCACCCAAAAAAAGAGAAAATTTTGAGTTTTCTTTAGATGATTTATTTCAATCATTTGGACCCTTTGGTCTACTTAGAGCTATATATAAAATTTTTGTTACCTAATCAGACTTAAGCTCTCCTTCCCCCACTCAACTCAATAATATTCAGATCCTCCCCTAACCTTCCTTGGACCTCATTTAAAAAGGTTATAGAACCTTCCCTGGTCCTAACATTATCATTACTATTGTCATACAGTTATTATCAGTTATTAATACTTCTGTCACTGATAGAATGGACTATAAAATTATCTATTGGTGATTGTGGAACATGATCAATTGAAGTCATTTAAGAAAGTCTAGCATTTTTTTCAGAAAATTTGGAAGTTTTATTTTTTCTCATGGAATAGACAGAAATTCCACTACACTTGTCCCACAAAACAATCAATAATGCTCCTTCAATATTTTTGCTCCTTTTTCCTCCTGTCTTTTTCTCTGCTCACTTCTGCTCTTCTCCCCTCCCTTCCTTTACTCTGAAAGGGGAAAATTTTTAAGAAAAAATAGATAATTTGCAGATGAAATGGTAGAACAAGAATGAAATTGCCTTTTTTAAGTTAAAGTGGTCAGTAATAAGTTGGTAGTTATCTTTCTATCTATCATGATTGCCAAGTCATCTATTTCTCCATTTGTGATCAGGGATGACTATTTGATAGGTGCTTTATGATATTAAGCCCTAAGAGGAAGTATTATATAGTTGATGGAGCAATGTACTTAAGTCACAAGTATAAAACTTGGAGAAATGCAGTTCTTTACCAGGTGTAAAAATGGATAATTGACTTTGTTTGCTCAACTATAAGATGTGAATAATGACAAGTTCCATCTTTCATGCACAATTAATATGAGACTTATTTAAGATCATGTACATAAAAGATTATGTAAATTTTTATTTAACTAATCTATTAAGATGAAAAAGCAGGGTCATTATATGTGTAGCTTATTTTAATCTCCTTAAAATTATGAATGTATATTTTTGGTACAGTTTTGTGACATGATTTGGATTTTTTTCCATTATGTAAACTGTCAATACAAAGATAAGAAAATTTCCTAGAAGACTGGCAGATATTTACTTATATAGTTGGTCTATGACAGGATCCAATTTTTGCAATTAGTTCTTCCTAGGCTTTTTATTTATTTTGTCACACATTTTATCTACATGTAGTATATTGTATAAGCACATACAGGTTGCATTTATATAGTGCTTGCACAACTTTAAAATGCAAGAATTAGGTCAAGAAATATTGATCAAGCTCTTCCTTTGTTAGACAACTATGTTAAGCACTGGAAGTACAGATATAAGTAGAAAGACCATCCCCACCTCCAGGAACTTACATTTTAAAAAGGGAAGATAAAAGGAAGCTAAAGTTGGTGGGTTGAGTCAAAGTAGGGAATGTTAGAGAAGTAGCTTTAAGAAGCCTTAAGAGGAATGAGACTTGGTAAACTTGGTAACTTCCAGGAATGAAATTTATGGAAGGAGCTAGTCAATCAAAGAGAAACTTCAGAGCAAGGGAACAGGATTTTTCTGTGAATTTCAGGACTGGAGTATGGATTCAGGTGAAAACCTGAGGTATAATAGAGGAACTCCAGAGTCTAGAGACAGTGAAGAGTAGGAGTAATAAACGATCTATCCTCATTTTCAGAATTACCCTAAAAAAAGTTGAAGTTAACTGGATATTTTCATGGTAATTAAATACCTAAAAGAAGTAGGAATTGGGCAGAAGAAATGTCTTGGGATCTTAGCAGAATGATGCTGTACAAACAAGATTTATTATACATACAATCAAGTGTGCCTTTATGCCATGTCATCTCAGTAAAAACTTATAATACTTCAATGATTTTTTACTATAGAACTTCAATTAGGTCCTCATAGCTTCAAATAGTTCCTCTATTTTATCCTCTCTAAATCCCTTTATTTAAACCAAAATAAATCCCTTTATTCATTGCCATACCAATCAAACTACCATATAACTATTTTTCCGAGCTAGGGAAAAAAAAAGCAACAAAATTCATCTGGAGCAGCAATTAAAGAATATCAAGGGAACTGATGAAAAAATTGTAAAGGAACATGGCCTAATTCAATCAGATCTAAAACTATACTATAAATCGGCAATCATCAAAACTGCCTGTTACTGGTTATGATTAAGAGTAATGGATCAGTGGATTAGGGGTAGGTTCCAAATAAACAGTAGTAACTGCCTGCAGTAATCTACTCTTTGACAAACCAAAGACATAAGCTTCTAGGATAAGAACTCAATATTTGACAGAAATTTTTGCGAAAACTGGAAAATAGTATAACAAAAACTAGGTATAGATACTGCACACCCTCTTCCAAAATAAGGGCAAAATGGGTATAGAATTTAGACATAAAGTGTTATGCCACAGATAAGGTTATAGACCAAGAAATATCTATCTTTCAGATCTATGGAAAGGGGAGAACTTTCTGACCAAGCAAGAATGCAAGGACATTATAAATTGCAAAATGTATGATTTTGAAAATATCAAATTCAAAAAGCTTTTTCACTAATAAAATCAATGTTAACAAAATTAGAAGTATAATAGAAAGTTGGCAAACAATTTTAACATCTAGGGATTCTTATAAAGCTCTCCTTTCTAAAATATAAAGAGAATTGTATCAAATTTATAAGGTTACACATCATTCTCCAACTGATAAATGTTCAAAGGATATGAACAGACAATTTTCAAATGAAGAAATTTAGGCTACATATAATCATATGAAAAAATGTTTAAAATAAGTTTTCATTAGAGAAATATGAATTAAAACAACTATGTGGTATCACTTCATATCTATCAGATTGGCTAAGATGACAAAAAGTGAAAATGATACATATTAGAGAGGTTGTGAGAGGATTAGGACATTATTGCATTACTGGTGGAGGTGTGAATTGATCCAACCATTCTGAAAACCAATATGGAAATATGCTCAAAGAGCAATAAAACTGATCATACTCTTTGACCCAGAAAGAGCAACTCTTTTTGAAATTGAGGAAATGCCCATCAATTGGTGAATGTTCGAACAAATAATTGTTTTAGAAAACAGGAGACCCCCATGCTTTCTTCTCATTTGGGGGAGGAGGGGGGGTGGGTTGGGCAATGACTATGTCTTCAATTCCAAGAACACATTCCCTAAAGAAATTAGCTGAGCTGAGAAAGCCTCACCCTTGGGAGGGGGAAGGGAAAATGGGTAGATTGGTAGAAGCCTCCTGGTCAGTTGGTTAAGGGGAAAAAAAGAGGAGGGAATGATACCTTTTTCTGGGACTAGGAAATTCAGATTTCATTTTTTAATTAAGCTTGTGCTAATAACTAATATCGCTGCATTTGAACTTTATAAAGTTACTCAAGAATGCATTCACTTTTAACTTGGTTGGCTACTTCAGAATCTTAATGAAGATATAAAAGGTTCCTCAAGAAATTTTGATTGATTCCAAAAGTTATTTTTAGTTCATTCCAAAAAAATATATGGGTGTTTGTTTTTGTGTGTGTGTGTGTGTGTGTGTGTGTGTGTGTGTGTGTTTGTGTCTTTGTGTGTGTGTGTGTCTTTGTGTGTGTGTTTATTTAAACATCAGTGGGACTTTTCACATTTCTCTGCTGGCCTGGAGAGGTGGAAAAATGTTTCTACATACTGAGATTTGGTACTGGCCAGGGTATTTAACAATCTCCCTTTGATCAATTTATACAAAAGAGTTATTTCTGTCTATTTTTGCCTGTGTGTTTGTGTGTGTGTGTCTGTAATTCATATCTGAAATAATTACAGATACCTGAGTTAAATGTTATTCCTTTTAGTTTGGGTTTTGAATTTAATTGTTTAAAAGGTTCTAAATTTAAATAATTAATGAAGTTGGGATCTGAGTCTATCCCTTTATACCAATTGAAAGCTTGTAAGTGGCAAAGTTGTGAAACAATTTCAGCTATCTCAAGTTTTTGTTAACCTAATATTGATTGAAGACTGTAATCAACTTAAGTTAATTGATACTTTAACATTTAGTAAAGGTAGACTACCTGCCCTCAAGAGGCTTTGAAAAGGGGGTAGGAATTCCTTTGATAGGAAAAGGTAGCCACCTTTGTGTTTAAAAAAAAGAAATTGAGAGCTAAAGGAGAGCAATTTAGACATCTTTGAAAATTCTAGAACAAGTCTTGAGAATTTATGTGTTATTAAGAAGGAAAATATAATTGGAATAAATTGTACATCAAGCAATTTGGGAATATTGAATCATATATATTATATTTAGTGATTTCTTTTGGGAAAGAAATATTGTTCTAAATTTTTTAATCTGATTTGTTTTGATGTTAAATTGATATACATTGTCAACAATCTCACAAAATCTTTTGTTGGTAAGGGACGAAAGTTTGTAATAATCTTTGTCTCATCATCTATCATCACGTTTATGGAAGGGTATATATATCTATTTATATATATATATATATATATATATATGTATATATATATGCATATATGTATGTATTTACCAGTTATGTGATATTCTTTTCTAATGTCAAAGAAATTATATTAATAATGTTTGGTTCTCTTGTGAACATGAAAGCTATTTGAAAACTGTAATGTTAAAGCCTGGAATTAACATGTGATTGCTTTGAAGGGGTAGTAAGGGAAATATCAAAAATTATGACCACCCTTTCTGGGATAAATCTGTAGATTCATGCATAACTCATGTTGTTAATTCACTTGAATGCTTGGTTGTTTTTAACTATTGCTTTTCTGCATTGTAATCATTAAAACATGTCAGAAACTTAAAGTTACCTAAGTTGCTCCAATTTTTTTTATAAATTCTGAAAATAATAATTTGTATTTTTGAAGATGACTACTAGCTAAAAGTTTATTTTTGAAATTTCTAGCTATATATGTAAATTGGGACTAAACTGTGGTTATTTGCTTTGAGGGAAAAGCACCTGTGTAACATGAAGAAGATAAAATAATGATGATAATTTGAGATTTCACTGTGGCAATCTCTAGCTGTTATGTGAAAATTATGAAGATGAAGGGCAACCTCCTAGACACAGAAGGAGATGTTTAGTTATTTTACACATAGTTAATAACTAAATAGATTCATTGAAAAGATTGATTTTATTACAAAAATATAATAATTAGAGTTATTGCATTTTACATCTCAAAATGTGTTCTATTGCATCTCATTTACAGCACTGTCCTTAGGTACATTAGCAACAATTGAATTATAATTATTCCCTCTGGATCTCTTATACCTAATTAGAGCCTGGCACACTCTTGGTTCTCCTTAGTGCCCAAGTCACCTGAAACTCTGCTTATAGGTAATTGCTATATTACAATGTATTGATAACCTACCTGGCATCAGGTATGTTAAAATAGAAAAACAAAGACAATATGCCGATGAAGTCATTTCACTCCAAGTGAGTTTGATGTTAAATGTTGCAGATGGAATAATTACCTGTGAAAGAATAACACTAGCCACAACTAGTGTAGGATTCTCTTAAAGGAATCCCTCACCTGGCTCATTGAAAAGGCTTGTCTGTTTGACTTCATAAGGGAACATGTCCTCATGTCCCTTTCTGCTCTGTAATAGCAAATTGCTATGGTCATTCCAGGTGCATCATAATTAAGTATGAAAGTGAGCCAGTGGATCAGGATAATGCCTATTGATATTTTTTTGACTACTTTAAAGAGAGATCCATTCTTTAAATGGAATTTTTGTTCATTCTAAATATGGCCAAAGTTAAAATAGAAAATTTTGTTGCAAATTACTTTTTGGACACGTGCAGTTTTAAAATGCTTTTACAGTACATTTGTTTATACTATTGAGCTTTTGTTTACAACTTATGTGGCATCCAGCAAAAAATCATTGGAACCCATGTTCTTATAAAAGGTATATATTGATACTATCTTAGTATCATACAGTATAATTCTTGCCCCTTATAGACCTTTTAATTTTTTCCTAATTATTTGACTTCTGTTAAATAACCTTTTATGTTATCTCTGGTTTTTGCTTGTTCAATTTTTTCCCTTGAGTTTTGTTTCTCTGGCTGTATATCTTTAAGACCAGTCTCTGCAGGATGCCAACCAGTTGTGCCAAGTCATTCTCTGGACCCTGCCTTAATGAAGCCTTCTCTGTAGTGCATTCATCTCCAAATGGACTCTGAGAGGCCCAGAAGAATCTGGGTACTGAAAAATTTTGAGGTGGGGAATGATGCAGGGGAAAGATGAAGAGAATTGTGAATATAGCAGAAAGAAGTTGGGTGGAGATATCAATTGAATACCACCTACTCTTGAGATGTAAATTGACTAGAACTAGACAATTATGATTGTAACAGGAACAGTTTGTAATCTGCTCAAATTGGGTGGAGATCCCCATTACCATTGATTCCTTGTTTAATGTAAAATTTGTATCCTGATCTTCTTAGACTTTACCCTCTACCTAATTCTGGGTCCATTATAGGGGAAGGGAGTTCACCTTTTGCTCTCTGCAGGAGAGGCAAGAGATAAAAAACTGCATTGGACTCCTGCTCAGGTCCACAGTCTTCTCTGACCTGTGGCCCAGCCAAAACTTCTTGACTGTTCTCTCTCTCTCTCTCTCTCTCTCTCTCTCTCTCTCTCTCTCTCTCCCCCCACCCAATCCCTTCTTATGTGACATAACTTCATAACTTCTTTTAATAAAGTTTTTTTTTTTTTTATTTTCACCCTTGCTTTCCCGAGTCTGAATAATGATTCCTCCTCTTAGGCAGATCTGAGCTCAAGTAGCCAGAGGCTACATATGAATATTATGGAATACTATGGTTCTACAAGAAATTATAAGAGGTCTAATTCTAGAGAAGTATAGAATGGATTACAAAATCTCATTCTGAATGAAGGGAGCAGAACCAAGAGAACACTTTACACATAAACAATAACATTGTGAGTAGATCAACCTTGATGGATGAAGCTCTTCAGAGAGCTAGGACAACACTATTACACAATCCTATTTACATCCAGAAAAAGAAAAACAAAACAAAACAAAGCATAACAAAACATACAAAAATCTATAGAATTGTATGGACACTACATTCACAATTTAAAAATTTTCTCATGAATTTCATTCCCTTAATACTAATTCCTCATGCAGAAAATGACTAATCTGCAACCATGTATAATACAAATATGTATGTACAAAATTCACCTGACTATTTCCCACTAAGAAGAGGTGGGGTGGGAATTGTAGGTGTGGAAGGAAATTGTGTAGCTTTAAAGTAAGCATTTGTCTATGGATGAAGGTTGAAAAACTTTCATAACATTTATCTGGAAAAATAAAGTATCAATTTAAAAAATGCAAAAAAAATAACCATTTTTCTCTCTTCTTCCCTCCACCACTCTGAAAGCATGCAATTTTATATAAGTTATGAATATGTAGTCATGCAAAACATTTCCAAAACATTAACATCATGAAAGAAACCATTGACCCTCCAAAAAAACACACCCAAAAAAATAAATTAAAAAAGTTAGGCTTCAATGAGTATTCAGACATAATTAGTTCTTCCTATGGGAATATTAACTTCTTCAGACTTCCCTTGTATAAACAGTATTGCTGAAAGAAACTAAGTCATTTACAGCTGATTAGCCTACAAATTGCCCAGTCCATTTTACCCTGTACATCTCACTTTATATCAGATTATAGAAGTCTTTCCAGATTTTTCTAAGAGCCACTTGCTCATTCTTTCATACAGAAGAATTACATTCCAAAATAATCACAATGCCACAGTTTATTCAGCCATTGCCCAACTGATGGGCATCCCCTCAATTTCCAATTCCCTGCTAACAGCAAAGAACTGTTGTAAGGAGCCTTGTACATATAAGGCCTTTAACATTTTTGTTTTTTCATCTCGACATACAGACCAAGTAGAGGTATTACTAGGTCAAAGTGTAGTCATGTACTATTAACCCATCTAATAGTATAAGATAGAATATAAGAATTGTTTAATTTGCATTTTGCTATGTATAGTGAATTGGAAGTTTATTTTTATGACTATAAATAGCACTGATAGCTTCATCTGAAAGTTGTTCATATCTTTTGATCACTTATTAATTGAGAGATGTCCCATATTTTATAAATTTGGTTTTATTGCAAATCTGAATAGTGATGCCTTCAATTTTTTAATTCTAATGTTTTTTATGTTTTTGCAAGACAAATGGGGTGACAAATGAAGTGGTTTGCCCAAGGCCATACAGTAGGTAATTATTAAGTGTCTGAGGCCACATTTGAAATCAGGTCCTTCTGACTCCAGGGCTGATGCTCTATCCACTCCACCTAGCCTCCCTTAATTCAAACTTTTAACAAATTATCTTCTTCAATGAGCTTTTGTATCTTTCTTTCCATTTGGCAAATTCTATACTTTCAGAAACTCTTCTTCAGTGTGACTTTTTGTGCTTCTTTTGCCATTTGATATAGTCTGATTTTTAAGGTATCATTTTCTTCAGAACATGTTTTTGTGTGTGTGTGTGTGTGTGCGTGTGTGTGTGTGTCCTTTACCTAAATGTTGACTTGTTTTTCACGATTTTCTCACGTCACTCGAATTTCTCCTTCAGTTTTATCTCCGCTTTTTTTTAGCTATTTTTCAAAATCCTTTTTGAGCTCTTCTATAAAGAGCTCAATTTGTTTTTAATTTGCAGCTTTGGATATAGGAATTTAGACATTGCTATCTTCTTCTGAGTTTATGTTTTGGTCTTCCTTAGAAAGAGCTCTGCTTCCAGGAGAGAGGGGACACTGTTCCAGCTTTAAGGGATTTTTGCAGCTGTTATTAGAGATACTTCAGGAGACCTGCTAGTTTTTAGTTCTTTTGAGGTAGTATGAACTAGGACTAGGTAGGTGTTAACTATTCTTTTGACCTGTGCTCTGGTCAGTGATTTACACCAAACATTCTTTTCTGTCCTGAAATTGTGAGGTATATTCCAACAAGCTCTGGTATGCTCCTTCTCCTCCTCTCCCAGGGATTGAGAACCAGACCTATGACCGAGATCTGAGTATGGGCAAAGCAATGGAGTTTTGCCTCAGCACTGATGAAAAGACTCTTGTAATCTCCTTCCTTTGCCATCTGAGGGCTGAATGCTCTGGATGCATCTACTGCCATTGTTGTTTGCAGTGCATCCTAAGACCTGTTCCTGGTCTACTGGGTCATGTCTTACTAGTTGTGACCTGAACTGAAATTTGCTCCACTCTTTTTCTAGTATGGCAGACCCTTCCTGCTGACCTCTACATTGTCTTTGGTGTTCTGGGGCTGAGAATCCTGAAAACCACCACTGCTCCCACTATTCTGTTGTCCAGTTGCCTGTTTCTAGATTGCTGTGTTGGTCTACATTGGCATGGTTTTGCTCCTCTCTCATCCTGGTGCAACAATAGTTTCATATTAATCTTCCAGCTTGTCTTGGGTTGGAAAATTGTTTTGATACATCCTTTGGTAAATTATGTCACTCTATGATTTGTTTGGAGTAATTATTTAAATGTATTTGAAGTGGTTTGAGGGAAAGCTCAAGTAAGTATCTGTCTATTCTGTCATAAATGTTCTGCCTTTTTAATTTTTTTTTAATTTTAGGCAGGTGGGTTAAATGACTTGCCCAAGGTCACACAACTAGGTAATTATTAAGTGTCTGAGGTCAGATTTGAACTCAGGTCCTCCTGACTCCAGGGCTGGTGCTCTATCCACTGTGCCACCTAGCTGACCCCTTAACATTCTGTTTTGTAAATTTTTGAGTTCCAAATTTTTCTTCATCCCTTCCTTTGCTCCCTCCTCCCCAAGACTGCAAGTAATCTGATATAAGTTATACATGTACAATCATGTTAAGTATTTTGCTCATTAATTTTTTATTGAAGAATAGTCAGAATAAAAGTTAAAATACATGTGAAATGAAAAGCAAAAAACAAAAAAACTGAAAAGATCATGTTCTGATCTGCAATCAGATTCCATAGTTCATCCTCTGAATGTGGTTAGTATTTTTTTTATCACATCTTTTTTTGAGTTGTCTTGGTATTACATGACTCAGGAGGTGCTCATCATTTCTTTAGGCACAGTAGTATTTATTCCATCCTAATCATAAACCATAACTTGTTCATCCATTCTGAGGTGTATGGTAAAACCATTAATTTCCATTTCTTTACCTGCATAAAAGAGCTGCTTTTTGAACATAAAGTTGTTTGTTTTTTTTGAGACAGACTTAGTGGTTGGATTGTTGGGTCAAAGTGTATGAGGAGCTTTTTTTTATCCCTTTGGGACTAGTTTAAAAGATGTCTCTGTAATGGCTAGATGACTTCACAACCTTTAATAGTATACTTATTTTTTATTTTCATTTTCTTTCTTCTTAGCCGATCTGAAAAGTGTGAGGTGTTATGTCAGACTTGTTTTAATGTGCATTTTCTACTTAATGATTCAAACTGTTGTAGGATTTCTTTCAAGTGATTTTCATTTTTTTGTTTAATTATTTACATTATTAGAATAATCTTGTGAGAGTAAACATAAACCCCCTCCCCCCAAAAAAGATAAGAAACCTCAAGAATAGTGAAAGAGAAAAAAAAGAAAAAAATGCATTTCAGTCTGGATTCGTATTCCAATAACTCTGTCTCGGGCAAGAGTTGCCTTCTTTATCATAAGTGCACCAAAAAAGTTGCATCAATATTTTTTCCCACAGTTGCCATTACTAGCTGTATTTCCCTCCACTCTATTCCTTCCCACTGTCATTTATTTTATTCTCTCTCTCTCTCTCCTTTCACCCTGTCCCACTTTAAAAATGTGTTGTATCTGAGTACCCTCTCCCATAATCTTCCCTCTCTTCTGTCACTTACTTCCCACATTCCCTCCCCCTGAACTCCCTTCTACTATCCTTTTCTTCTCATTTTTCACTAGGGTAAGATAGATTTCTATACCCTATTGAGAGTGTATGTTATTTCCTGTCTGAACCATTTCTGATGAGAATGAACTATGGAGTCTGATTGCAGATCAGAACATGCTCTTTTCACTGTTTTTTGTTTTTTGTTTTTCCTTTCACATGTATTTTCACTTTTGTTCTGACTGTTCTTCAATAAAAAATTAATGTGCAAAATACTTAACATGATTATACATGTATAACTTAGATTACTTGCAGTCTTGGGGAGGAGGGAGCAAAGGAAGGGATGAAGAAAAATTTGGAACTCAAAAATTTACAAAACTGAATGTTAGGCGGTCAGCTAGGTGGCACAGTGGATAGAGCACCGGCCCTGGAGTCAGGAGGACCTCATTCCCCCTTGCCTTCTTCCATTCCACTTCATTGAAAAAGATTTTTCTTGACTCTTATGTGAAATATCTTATTTTTTAATCTTTTAATTTTTATTTTTTGCAAGGGAAATGGCGTTAAGTGACTTGTCCACGCAGCTAGACAATTATTAAGTGTCTGAGGCTGGATTTGAACTCAGGTCCTCCTGACTCCAGGGCCAGTGTTCTATCCACTGTGCCACCTAGCTGCCCCTATTGACTCTTATGTGAAATATCTTAGTCCTTTCTTCCTCTCCTTTCTCTTCCTCCCAGTACTTTTCTTCATCATCTATTGGACTCCATCTTTTGACTATATTACAGCATTATATTCAGCTCCTTCCTGTGCCTTGTCTATATCTGCTCCTTCTAACAGCTCTTATAAATAAGGAAGTTCATATGAGTTATCAATATCTTCTTCCCATGTATGAATACAAACAGTTTAACATCATTAAATTCCTCATAATTAGTCCTTCTTGTCCACTCCCTCTATGGTTACCCCAAGTCCTTTACTTGGACATCAAACTTTGTGCTCAGCACTAATTGTTTCAATAGGAAAGTTTGAAAGTGCCCTGTTTCATTGAAAGTCCATCTTTTCACCTTAAATAGTATGTTCAGTTTTTCTGGGTACTTGATTCTTTGTTGTAAACCAAGATCTTTTGCCTTCTGGTACATCATATTCCAAGCCCTACAAGACCTTAATGTAAATACTGCCAGATCCTGTGTAATCCTGACTATAGAACCATGGGAGTTGAATTGTTTGTTTCTGGTAGCTTTTAGTATTTTCTCTTTGGCATTGGAGTTACAGAGTTTGGCTACAAAATACCTGGGAGTTTTTCTTTTGGGCTCTCTTTCAGGAGGTGACTGCTGAATTCCAACAATTTTTATTTTACCCTCTGTTTCTAGGATCTCATGGCCATTTTCCTGTATTATTTCTTTAAAAAATGGTATCCCAATAATTTTTAAATTATTTCTCCTGGATTTGTTTTCAAGGTCAGTTGTTTATCAAATGAGATATTTCACATATTCTTCTAATTTTCTTTTTTGTTTTTATTTGTTATAGGTTCATTTCTTCTTGAGTTCGTGTAAAGTGATCAACTTCCCTTAGTTTCATTCTGCATTTTGAAGGAGTTAATTTTCTTCAGAGAGCTTTTTCATCTCCTTTTTCAGATAGCCAGTTCTGCTTTTTAAGGCATTCTTGTCCTCATTTGGCCTTTGTGTTGCTTTTTCCACTTGGCCTAAACTGATTTTTAACACATTACACATTATTTTCTTCATTGTTTTGTGTATTTCTTTCACCAAGCTGATCATTTGGTTTTCATGATGTATCTGCATTTCTGTCATTTCTACTCTCAATTTTTCCTTTACTTCCCTTAATTTCTTTTCAAAGTCTTTTTTGAGTTCTTCCATAGTCTGAACCCATCTATTTCTCTTGGAGGTTTAGGATACAAAAGCTTTGATTCTGTCATCTTCTGACTCTTCCAAGTGATCAAAGTAATTTTCTGTGGTTAGATTCTTCTTTTTCTGTGGTTTGCTCATTTCCTCAGTCTATGACTGATTTACTGCACTTCCAAGGCTTTGGGGGGGGGTGGTTCTGTACAACCCACAGGGACTGTAATTACTCCAAGGTCTTTTGAGAGGCTCTGACTGCTCTCTTGTCTGTGTTCAGGCCCTCCTCTCTGCCCTGGGGCTGTGAGGAGGTGCCCTGCCATGGCTATGGTGGTATGGGGCCCCAAACTACAACATGGATCTGAGTGTAGGCAAACAATTGAGTCCTGCCCCAGGGAAAGCACAGAGACCTCTGCCATCTCCCATGACCCCCTAACCATCTCTTTTCCATGCTCTGGGGGTGCAAGGTGCCTTCCCTGATTCCCGTGGCAGGTTCACGCTGCAGGTTTTCCCTGCAGGGCTGCTTGGAGGCCAGCACTCACTCCACACTCACTCTGGTGTGGCAGAGTTCTCTCACAACCCCTTCAAGCTGTTCCCAGTGATGCTGTGGCTAGGAGGTCTGAAAGCCTCCCACTCTCCCATGAAACCAGGCATCCCCAGATATCTAAGCACTCAGCCTGACTGTGCTGCAATTGAGGCTGTACAAAGCATTTTTTTCCAAACGCCAGTGCCAGTGAAGCAGACCTTTTCTGATGAAGTTCTAAGTTGTCTTGAACTGGAAAATTGCATCACTCAGTCTTTCTGTGGGTTCTGTGCCTCTAAATTTTGGCTAGAACCATAATTTGACAGGTTTTGGAATTTGGGGGGGAACAGATTTCGGGGGAATTCCTGCCTTCACAAACATCTTAGCTTTACCCCATAGTTTTGTTTTTTTTTTTTTTAGGATTTTTGCAAGGCAAATGGGGTTAAGTAGCTTGCCCAAGGCCACACAGCTAGGTAATTATTAAGTGTCTGACACCGCATTTGAACCCAGGTACTCCTGACTCTAGGGCCGGTGCTTTATCCACTACTCCACCTAGCTGCCCCACACCCCATAGTTTTTATATGATTAATGAATGGCATCTTTGATTTCTCCTTCAGAAAAATTGTCTTTTCATATCCATTGACCACTTACTAGGGAATGGCATTTTTTATGTCTATAAAATTTCGCTTGCTCCACCTTATATCTGAAACTTGTAAAATTTCACCACTGCACCCCAATTTTCTTCTCTCCTACCTTTTAACTAAAAATGGATTTTTCTGTTGTTTGTACAAAAAAATTAAATTTCATGTTGTAAGAAAATGCATGTTATTTCCCAAGATCCTGTCTTTCATTTCATGATAGACTCTACCTTTATTCTAAGAGGTAAATTTACCTTGCTTTTCTAATTTGCTTATTTTATCATACTTATGTATAAATAAATTACTCATTTTGATTTTTTTTGGTATACAGTATGAAATGTTGACCTGTCTTTGCTGTTTAATCATTTTCAACATACTCATTATGTCATGACCTCATTTGTGGTTTTCTTTGCAAAGATGTTTGAGTGATTTGACATTTCCTTCTCCAATTCATATTTTTCTTTCTCTTTTTAAAAATATTTAATATTTTCCCTAAGAATATTGAACATTGAGGCAGCTAGGTGGAGTAGTGGATAAAGCACCGGCCCTGAAGTCAGGAGTACCTAAGTTCAAATCCAGCCTCAGACACTTAATAACTGTCTAGCTGTGTGACCTTGGACAAGTCACTTAACCCCATTGCCTTAAATAAAAAAAAATAAAAAGAATAATGAAAATTTGTTTTTAAAACATTTAGCTGCAAATTCTCTCCTTTATTCCCTTCCAATGTCCCCTTAATTGAGAAGGCACCACATTTGATATAGATTATGTATGTGTAATCATACAAAAATTTCCATAATGGTCAAATTGTGAAAGAAAATATAATCAAAAAAATCAGTCAAGAAAAATAAAAGATTCTTCGATCTGTATTCAAGTTACCATCACTTCCTTTGCTGGGAAGAGTTAGCATTTTTGATTATAAATGCTTCAGCGCCATCTTGGATCACTGAATTACTGATGATAGTTAAGTCACTCACTGCTGATCATCTTTCAATACTGTTATTACTTTATACACAGAACAGTTCACTTTGCATCAGCTCATTTAAGTCTTACAAGGTTTTTCTGAGAGTATCTTATTCATTACTTTTTATAGAAGGAAAGCATTCCATAAAAATCATACAGCAAAGTTTACTGAGTCATTCCCTAATTCTTAGGGGAATTTCCAATTTTTGCCACAAGAAAAGAGCTGTTATAAATACTTTTGTATATGTAAGTTCTTTTCTCGTTTTGTTTATTTTAATCTTTTGGGATAAAGACTGAGTAGTGATATTACAAGATCAAAGGGCATGCTTGGTTTTAAAGGCCTTTGCTCATAGTTCCAAATTGATCTACAGAATAACTGACTTAGTTCACAGCTCTAACCAACAATACACTGTTTCTTTTTTCCACATCTCCTCCAACATTGATCATTTTACTTTTCTGTTCTATTAGGCAATGTAATAGGTATAGGATAGCATATCATAATTGTTTTAATTCGTATTTCTCAAATCAATGGCAAGTTGAGCACATTTGTCCTAATTTAACTGCATATTTCTTTGGTTACTTCATCTGAAAACTATATATTTAGATTATTTATCAATTGATAAATGTCTCTTATTTTTTAAAAAATTTGACTTAGTTCTCTAAATGATCCCTTTTTCAGAGAAACTTGCTTTAAATTTATTTTTAATTTAATTTAATTCATTTCATTTAATTTTAATATTGCCAACTGTCTATTCCTGAATACTATTGCTTCCCCATTTATTCTATTCTTTCTCTCTTCTTATCTTGTTTCCCTTCAAAAGTTTTTCTTTTCCTCTCCCCTAAGCTTTCTATTACATCATTCTCGTCTTGGCTTATACTTTCTTTTTCTAGTTTCCTATAGATAATTATCTATAACAAACTGAGTATGTTAATCCCTCTGACTCAATTCTGATAAAGGTAATGAGGAGTTATCTTTTAAGCTACTTTTTGCACCTCTTTTTTAATGTGGTCAATTATACTATTTAAGGAGTGTTTCTTTTTGTTTTTTCCAGTGATTTTATTTTGATGCCTATTTTTCTAATTGGCCACTTCTGCTCCTTAAGGCATTCTTCTTTATATTTTTAACCTCTTTTATCATTTGACTTGGTATGGTTATTTTTAAGGTGTAATATTCTGTAGTTATTTGTGTGTCTCCCTTATGAAACTGCTGATTTGTTTTTCAGGATTTTCTTACATCACTCTCATTTATCTTACCAATTTTTCTTCTAAGTACCCTACTTTATTTTCAAATTCATTATTTCCTTAATTTCTTTTTGTTTGTTGAACTTTTGTCCCTCTAGATAAATTTTGTTACTACTTTTTACCTAGAGAAATTATTTTTTTTGACAGTTTGATTACTATGGCAATGAATGTGTAATTTAATTTAGGTAGAATCTTTATTTTTAAATTAACCCAGGCTACCCATGAGCAATTGACCTTTTTCCATTTATTTAGATCTAATTTTATGAGCATCAAAATGTTTTATAATAGTGTTCAAAGTTTTCCTTGACAGCTAAATTTCCACAAATTTTATGTTGTTTACAGTTACTTTAAGTGGAATTTTTCTTTCAATATCTTGTCCCTGCATTTTGTTGATAATATAAATATATGCTGAAAATTTATGTAATTTTATTTTATAAACCTCAACTTTACTAAAATTGCAAACTGTTTCAAGTAATTTTTAGATGAATTTGATTCTTTAAGTATGCCATCATATCATGTGCAGAGTGAGAATTTTGTTTCCTCATTGCCTTTACTAATTTCCTCAATTTCTTTTTTTCTTCTTCTAACTAAACTAATATTTCTAATTCAATTTTGATTAATGGTAGTGATAGTAAGTATCCTTATTTCACCCCCTATCTTATTGGGCATATTTCTAGCTTATTCCCATTGCATATAATGCTTGCTGGTGGTCTTATATCCTGCTTATTTTAAGGAAAATTCCATTTATTCCTATGCTATCTAGTGTTTTAAAAGGAATGGGTACCGTGTTTTGTCAAAAGCTTTTGCAGTATTTATTGAGATAATCATATGATTGAAGTTAGTTTTGTCATTGATATAGTAAATTATTCTGAGAGTTCTATTAATATTGTACTACCCTACATATATAGTATAAATTCTACTTGATCAGAGTGTATTATTTTAGGTATTACTTGCTGCAATCTCTTTGCTAATATTTTATTTTAAAATTTTGCTTCAATATTCATTGGGAAATTGGTCTATGATTTTCTTTGTTTTTGTTTTTCCTGTTTTAGGTAAAAGCTCAATATTGTTGTCATAAATGGAATTTTGCATAACTCCTTTACAGATACATTACATAGAAATGGAATTATATTGGTTCTTTAAAGATTTTGTAGAATTCACTTGTAAATTCATCTTACACTGTAGCTTTCAGAGTTCCCCCCCTTAAGAAGTTCATTTATGGCTTGTAAATTTATTTATCCTGAAATGTGGTTAAGTATTTTATTTTCTCTTAATTTGGGTAATTTATATTTTTGCAAATAGGTATTCATCTCACTAAGACTATCAGATATATTGGAATACAGTTGGGAAAGATATTAATTATCACTTTAATTTGTTCTTTATTGGTGGTGAATTAACTCTTTTCATTTTTGAAACTGGTAATTAGTTTCTTTCATTTTTAAAAAACAAATTAGCCATAGCTGTACATAAATAGTTTTATAAAATGTTTAGTTAATTTATTAATTAAATATTTTTACTTTCAATTTTATTAATTACTCAATTTAATTTCAGACATTCTAATTTGCTAGCTAACCAAAAATTTTTAATCTGGTCTTTTACTAACTTTTTTAGTTGTGTACCCAATTCATTGATCTCTTTCTCTATTTTATTCATGTAAGAATTTAGAGAGATATAAAATTTTCCCTACTGATGACTTTGCCTATATGCCACAAGTTTTGGTATGTTGTCTCATTATTATCATTGCCTTGGATAATTTTATTGATTATTTCTATGATTAGCTGTTTGATCTACTCATTCTTTGAAATTAGATTATTTATCTTCCAATCAATTTACGTCTTTCTTTCCACAACCTTTATTCATATTTTTATCTCATCATGATCTAAAATGAATGCATTTGATATTTCTGCCTTTCTGCATTTGACTGTGAGGTTTTTAATGCAATATTGCTTGATGATGTTTGTGTAGATGCAATGTATCACAGAGAAGAACATATAGTCTTTTCAATCCTCTTCAGTTTTTGTTAGAAGTCTATCATATCTAATATTCTATTCACTTCCTTGACTTCCTTCATGTTTATTCATCTAATTCTGAGAGAGGGATGTTTAAGTCTGCCACTGGAATACTGTTTTTTTCTGTTTTCCTGTAATTTATTTAGTTACTTCTCTAAGAATTTGGATCCTTTACTCATTGATGAATAAATGTTTAGTAATGATTTTACTTCATTGTCTATGGAAACTTTTAGGCAGATATAGTGTTCTTCCTTATCCCTTTTAATGAGATCTATCTTTGCTTTATCTTTGACTGATATAAGAATTGCTAACCCTGCCTTTTTCATTTCAATTGAAGCATTATAGATTCTGCTCTAGTCTTACGCTACTCTGTATCTTTCTGCTTCAAATGTGTTTGTTGTAAACAAAATATTGAATAGTTTTGCTTTTATAATCTACTCTGATATCTGCTTCTGTTTTATGGGAGAGTCCATGTCAGTTACATTCCAAGTTATAATTACTAACTCTGTATCACCCTCCATCCTATTTTCCATCCATTTGTATTCTCTCTCTTTTCACCAAATCCATCTTCTCTAGTATTTTGCTACTGCCCTTCCTGCTAACATCACCCCTCTCTTTCTTTCCCTTTCCCCCCTTCTGTAATACATTCTATCAGGGCTCCCTTTCCTTCCTCCCTTACAATTCCTTGTCTAATTCCTGCTAGACTAAAATAAAATTTAAAACTCAACCATGTGTATGTTATCCCTCTGAGTCAAATCTGAAGAAAGTAAGATTTAACCAATTCTCTCCCTCTCCCTTCTCTCCTTATATTGTAGATCTTTTGTGCCTCTTCAAGTGATGCTATTTATTCAATTCTGCCTTCCCTTTCCTCCCATCCCAGTACAATCCCCTTTTAATGCCTTTTTGATATCATTCCATCAAAATCAATTTATGTCCATACTTTATGACTAAGTATACTTACTCTAATAGAGTTTCAATTTTCAAGAGTTTAAAGTAACTTGTAAAGATGTAAGTAGTTTAATCTTATTGAAAACATTCTTTTTCTTTTCCCCATATAACTTTCTGGTTTTCTCTTGAGTCTCATTTTAGAAGTCTGATTTTATTATTCAACTCTGGTCTATTCTATCATGAAAATTTGAAATTAGATGACCATTTCCCCCCAGAAATAAAGATGTTCATCTTCACTGGGTAGCTGATTCTTCACTGTAATACAAGCTCCTTATCCCTTAACAACATCATATTCCAGCCCATCTGAATCTTTAATGTTGATCCTACCAGGTCCCACAAATTTCTGACTCTGATGCTGACTCTTTTACATTTACATTGCTCCTTTCTGGTTTCCCATAGTATGTTCTCCTTTACCAGATAATTCTGAAATTTGATTTCAATATTTCTCAATATTTTCAATTTAGTATCCCTTTCACAAGGTGGTTGGTGGATTCTTTTTATTTATTTAATTTTAGCCTCTGGTTTTAAGTTGTCAGTGCTATTTTCTTTATAGTTGCATGAAAGATTTTGTCTAGGCTCCTTTTTTTTGATCATGGCTTTCAGGTAGTCTAATATTCTTACAACATATCTCTAGGTCAGTTGTTTTTACTATGTGTCATTGTACATTTTCTAGTATTTTTTTTAATTTTGCCTTATTCTAGCTTGTAGTATTGTTTTATATTTTGAATTTGATCAATTGCATTATTGTAGGAGTTGCTTTCTTTTTCCATTTACCAAATTATATCTTTAAACTTGTTTTCTTCAGTGAATCTTGTACTTTCTTCTTCATGATGTTGAATTTCTTCTGCATTTTTTCCAATATATCTACTTGATTTTTAAAATCCTTTTTGATCTCTTTTAAGTAGTCTTTTTAGTGTAGAGAACTTTTTAGACTAGAGACCCTACTGGGATTTCACATGAAGTATCTTTTCTGTTTTTCTCTTCTGAGATGATGCTGTGATCTTCATTTTCTCCACAGACAATTTCTATCTTCTTGACTATTTTTTCTTACTTAAAAAAAAAAAAACAAACTCATTTTGATATCTGCTCCTGAGCCACAGGGGCACTGTCTCAAACTTCTTGTGTTCAGGGAGGGACCTACTTGCAACCTTCCCAGTTGTAGGTTGGGAATGCTAAAAACTTGTTCACTGATCTCAGATTATCCAGTCCAGTCATTCCAGTTTCACAAGAGTTCTGGAGAATCTGCATTGGAACCTTCCCTACTAGCTTGCTGTGCCATTGTCCACATGAACCAAGATCCAGGGACCTCAGCTGAAGCTCTACATGCACGGGGTTCTCCTTTCTATGATAACCCCAGGCTACAAATTTTGGCCCATGCTTTCCCTCTAGCCAGCAAGACAAATCTTTTCTTAAATCATAATCTGATATATTAAGCTGGAAAATGTTCCAGTCTGTTTTGTCATTTCTGTTACTCCAGGATCTGTTCAGAGGCTTGATTAATATTCTTTTTGAAAAAAACTGAAGAATTTTACAAAAATTATCTCTTATGTATCTCTTTCCCTTAATATTAATTTCTCATGTCCAAAATTACTAATTTGTAAATATGTTTAACAAAATATGTATGTAAAATGCTAACCTGATTGTTCCCTGATGAGGGGAGGGGGGTGGTAAGGGAGAGAGAAGAGAAACTTTGTTACTTGGAAATATACATGTACAAATGGATGAAAATAAATAAATTTTTAAAAAATAAAGTAATTCAGGAGATTTTAGGGAATTTCTGGTTTCTCTCTACTCTTTTGGAAGACTGCCTGTCCCACAAATCCACAATTAATTTCTTTACCAGTACCAGGTTATTTTCATTATTGCCACTTTTTAATACAGTTAATCTGATTCTGATAGTCTGTCTTATTTCATATATATTTTGACTGATTCCCTGAATATTGTATATCCTTTTGCTTCCAAATATTTTTTATTATTTTTTCTAACTTTATAAAATGATTTTCTGATTGTTTGAGTGGCATGTCTAAACTAGGCAAAATTTTTCATTTTTTTATTGGCTTGGCACTCTTTTGACCAAATAATATTTCTCCAGTTGTTTAGCATATTTTGTAATAGTGTCATTTGTATATAGTATTTATATAGTCACTGACATTGTCTTGGCAGGTAGACTTCAAGTACTTTATAATATCTGAAGATATTTCAAATGAAATTTCTCTATTTCAACTTCAGGATTTTATTGAAGTATATAGAAATGCTGATGATTTTGCAAATATAGTTTTAAATACTATGTTGAAGTTATTGTTTTTACCTTTTTAGTTGATTATCTCAATAACTAAGTATATCATATAATGTGCAAAAATAATTTAGTTTTGTTTACACATTGGTTATATTTATTCCTTCATTTCCTTTTTCTTCTTATTGTTATAATCAAATTTAACAAACAATATTAAACAATACTGACTATACTGGGAATATTTACTTTACCCTTGAACTTACTGAATAACCTTTTAGTTTATCTTCATTACAGATAATACATACTCTAGGTTTTTAGCTAGATAAAAAATTTTCCTTTATTCCTAGACTTTCCAATGTTTTATTTATACATAAATGCTTATATATACACACATAATAAGCATGCAGTTTTTTCAAGCATTTTTCTTGCAATTATAGAAATTATCTTATGACTTCTTTGTTATTTTTGTTATAGATATGGTTAACTATAATCATAATTTTAATAGTTTTGAACCAACTTTGCATTCCTGATATAAAGCCAAAGCAGTCACAGGTATGATTTTTGTGATATATTGCTTTATATGTTACTATATATTATTAACATATTATATGTCATTATGTTGCTATGTTACTATTATTTTTATATTTCTCTTTATTATTATTCATTAGGGAAATTCATAGTTTTCTTTGCTTTTCTTTTTCTGGTTTAGTACAAAAATCATATTTGAGTCATAAAACAAATTTTTTCAACTAATTTTTCTAAAATAGTGTGATCTAAGTATCCAAGTATTTTTATGTTAAACTACATCATTCATATATTTAATATAGTAATCAATTTTGCACAGTTTATAAGTTTTACAGATACATAATTGGTCAAAATTATCACTTACATTTGCTATTCTTTTGTCTTTATTGGTGATACATCTGATTTTTTCATGGTTGAGATTTGTGATTTTACAGAATTGATTTTTAGCATTCATTTAAAAAAATTGAATTTCAAATCATCTTTCTTTTTTCCTCTTCTAGTTCTTCCTGAGGTAATAAAAATTTTTCTATATGTTTGTATATATATATATATATATATATATTTACTATGCAATTTGAAATGAAATTTGATTTATAAATATTTCATATGCAATCAAGGATAATATAATTTCACATTAATCATGTGAAATAAAACAGAAACCAAAATAAATCATGAAAAAAAGTGAAAAATAGTATTGTCTTATCTGCATTCAGACTTCTCCAGTTCTTTGGATGTGAATATAAGTAAATAAATATGTAAATATATATATAAGCATATATTTATTAAATGAGTCCTTTCTAATTGTCTTGAATCATTGTATTGTTGAGGATAGCTAAGTCATTCATTGTACAATACTTTTGCTACTGTGTACATTGTTCTCCCACTTCTATTCATTACACTTTGCTTTAGTTCACGTATGTCTTTCCAGGGTTTTGAGAGCATCCTTAACATTTCCTATAGCTTCATAGTATTCCATCACAGACATATTCAAAAACTCATTCAAACATTTCCAAATTGATGGGACTGCCCTCAATTTCTAATTCTTGCACCACAAAAAAGAGATTAAATAGTGGTTATAAACAAATAAATCCTTTTTTCCTCTTTTATTAATGTTTTTTGGAAATAATACCTAATAATTTGACTAAGTCAAAGGGTATACACAGTTTTATAGCCCTTTGAGAATCATTCCAAATTGCTCTTTGGTATGTTTGAATCAATTCACAATTCCAGCACCAGAAAAAGGAATCTTCTTGCCCTGCTCCAAAAAAGGCTAGCACTCCCGTTGGCCCTGGAAATGTCTTTAGGATACTTGCTTTCAGGTAACCATAAGTGCTAGTTCTCTTTTTGTTCCTTGTTATTGAAATCAGATTCATGAAAGCAATACAGAATTATGCCCAAAGAGCAATAAAATTATTCATACCCTTTGACCTAGCAACTCCAATTCTAGGACTATATCCAGAAGAAATTGTAAAAAAAATGGAAAAAATCCTGCATGTGACAAAATAATCATCGCAGCTCCTTTTGTAATGCAAGGAATTGGAAATTAAAGTGATGCCCATAAACTGGGGGAATGGCTAAACAAGTTATGGTACATGAATACTATGGAATATTATTGTTCTATAAAAAACCATAAATTTTCGGACCCTAGAGAAGCCTTGAATGACTGATGGGATCTGATGCTGAGTGAAGGGGGCAGAACCAAGAAAACAATGTAAACATTAACAACATTACGAGATGAACAATCTTGATGGAAGCAACTCCTCTCAACAGTCCAGAGAACCAGAACAACTGTATTAGACTGGTAATGGTCTATATCATACCCAACAGAGGAAGAAAAGCAAAACAAAATAAAACACACACAGGGGGAAAAAAGCAACCCACTAAATCTCATGAACACTTTGTAAAAAAATATCTCTTATGTATCTCTCTCCATTAATCCTAATTCCTCATGACAAAAATTACTAATTTATAAATATAAATATAAATATGTATGTAATGTACTAATCTGACTGTTCCCTACTGAAGGGAGAGGGATGGGAAGGAATGGTGGAGGGAAATTTTGAAACTTGGACATTTGGATGAAAATTTTTTTAAAAAGAAATAAAAAATGAAATCAGATACTTTACTTCCTTGTGAGGGACCATATTAACACAGATCCTCTTTCCTTGTATCTTAAAGTGCCAGTGCTCCTCTTTGAGTTTGAACGGTAACCTCCAACTGAATAAGAGCAGTACAATATTGTCGTCTTTCCAGTCTTAGCAAAGTGTTCCTTGTAATCTCTTTTTAATCATTTGTTTTATTCCCTCAGTCTCTCAGCTCTAAGGTCAAAAAGTAGCTGCTGCTGTTGTCACAGCCACCTCTGGGGTCTGCTATTGGTGTTGCTCTTGTATGTACTCTTCTCTGGTTTGGCTATTATTGCAATATCATATACCTCTTCTGTTGCTCTCTTAATTTGTCTTGAGTTGAGAAAAATGTCTCTCTCCAACCTCTTGTTGACTCTGCCAATGCAGAATTGAATTGAGATGTTATTTTAAAGTTATTTGGAGGAAAAGTTGGGAGAATTCAATTGAGTTGCTGCCAGCACTCTGTCCTCATGGCTCCCTCACTAGCTATTTCATTGATCACTAAATCAGCTCCAAATTTCTAAATCTAACATTTAATAACTCTACAATATGATTATAAATTTCTAATCCAGATTTATGCTACTATACTTCTCCCTTCTCTCTACTTAGACTCCAGTGAAATTGGACACTTAACATTCCTTAACATTTCATATGCTTCCCTGCTTCCATCCTTTTGATTCAACTTTCCCTTATACTTAGCATGTCTTCCACCATCTTTACATAGTAACAACTTATCCATCAAAGCTTAACTCAAATGTTACTTATTTATAAAAACAACCCTAATTTTTAAAACTTGAACCAAGATATTCTTTACTTCAAAACATTTTCTCACTTTGCAAATTGTCTTTTCAAAATGTTTATATCCTTATTAGGCATAGTCACAAAATATTTGTCAAATGGCATATAGATAAATTAATTAAGCCATTAATTTTCCTTTATAAGTTTCTCCAGTAGGATTTTCCATTTTGGTGTAGGGATTTGCATCAAAGGGAAATAGATGATAACTTGTATAATAGGTTTAGATGAAAAGGGGCATATTTGATCAAAACCAACCCTGAATATATCAGATATATGACACATTAACATTCACTGATGTTCTAAATCTTCATCAGACTATGGAAATGTCCCCTATTTCTTGAATAAAATTAATAATGGAAAATATTTGCAAATATATATGCATATATATATGTATGTATGTATGTATGCATGCTTTCATGTTGCTGGAAATTGAGTGGATAGCCCTCAGTTGGTCAATAGCTAAATAAACTGTGGTTTTGTTATTATTATGAAATGTAATGCTGCTATAATAAAAGGATGAGTAAGAAGATCTTAGAAAAATCCAGAAAGATTTATATGAGCTGATGCAAAGAAAAATGTACTGGGTAAAAAGACACAGAAATATTGTAGTTTTGATTAACTGTGAATGACTTACTTCTCTTAGCAATAGTGTTACACAAGAGAAGTCTGAAGAACTTTACTTCTACTCTAACAATCCTATGAGACAAGCATAATTTATTATCTCCACACTATGGTTCGTAAATCTGAAGTTAGAAAATACTATGGAATTTATACAGGGCCATAAAGGTATAAGCATTCAAAGCAGAATCATAACTTAGGAATTTAAATTCAGTATTTTATTCTATATGCCAGAGTTTCTTGAAATGAATTCCAAAAGAATGAAAGTTCTCTGAGTTTCAATGTAATTTTTTCTATTGCTACTTACTTGAATTTGAAGATTTTGATTTTTTATTAAACTACAAGTACTTTCTTGGACAATCTTTCAAGTAGTGGAAAAATTATTAAAGAATATATACATTAATGAAATAGCAGATTGCCAAGAAAATAATAAATATAATGTAATTTCCTTGAGGATTAGTATCATTTGCTTTTTTGGTTTTCTTTGTATTTTTGTTACCTGGAACAGAGTCTTGCAAATAGAAAGTTTTTATTGACTGTCTTCCTAAATGTAGCAAAACCTTCCTTATAGAAAGGTACATTGTATTTTATTATTTATGTACTTTGTATATTTCCATCAAAACCTTAATTATCTGTTGCCCTGTTCTTCCTTCTATTAAGTAGGAACAGTATTGGATAAATAGGATTTTTTGCAACATTTTAGAATTTCTTGATGATCAGGAAGCATATCTTACATCACTGTTGAGGAATGTCTGGTCCATGGTCCATTTGTACTGGCACTGCTACAGCAACCACAGGTGGGTCTTGAAATTCAATAAAACTAGGAGGTTTTTAAGGGAGAATTAATTGTTTGACTAAATATAGCAAGTGAATGATGTTATAAATATCCAAATAGCCCTTGGCAGGAAAACAAAAAGTCTCCAGTGCAAATAGCAATGCAATTGTACTTCTACATACTTAATATGTAGCTCTGGATTTTGAATTGACTCTGTTTATCAAGTCATTTATGAAATAACTCTGAAAACAAAATAACACTCTGAAGTTGTTCAAGTTAAAAAATCAAGTAACATGTTTTTTTTTTTTTAAATTTACTTTATTCCTGGCTCAAAACTGTTGGCAATCAAATACACATTTTGTAACTTGACCTCAGAATATTCCACATTATATTACTGGGAATATTATTTTTCCCATGTTTTTTTTATTTAGTTTTTTTTGCAAGGCAATTGGGGTTAAGTGGCTTGCCCAAGGCCACACAGCTAGGTCATTATTAAGTGCCTGAGACCGGATTTGAACCCAGATACTCCTGACTCCAAGGCCGGTGCTTTATCCACTGCGCCACCTAGCCACCCTTTCCCATGTTTTAAATGAAATAATTGAAACTAATAGTTTCCAAGTTCATGGACATAGTGAATGTCAGAGACTGAATTTCAAAATAGGCATTCTTGAATCTAAGCCAGTATTTTTATCCATTTTGGTGATGTATTTTCAAAGGGGAAAAGTAGTAATAGATCTTGGATGCTCTCTTTACATGTTTTATTCTCAACCTATCTTTTTTTTTGTTTGTTTTTTGGTTTTGGGGTTGGGTTTTTTTTTTTTTTTTGCTTTTTTAGGTTTTTGCAATGCAATGGGGTTAAGTGGCTTGCCCATGGCCACACAGCTAGGTAACTGCTAAGTGTCTGAGGCCGAATCTGAACTCAGGTACTCCTGACTGCAGGGCTGCTGCTCTACCCACTGTGCCACCTAGCTGCCCCCTCATCTTTATGCATGCAGAAAAGTCACTATGATGGGTGAAAACTGATTGTTTAGATTATAGAAACTTCTGCTGTTCTATTTTTGTTTTTCTTTTCTTTTCTTTGGTACTTAGCAAAATGTGAGCCACTCAACAGGTGTTTGATACATGCTCGCTGATTTTAATATACTTTAATAGGAGGCTATTGCTTCACCCCATACACATCTGAAAAAAATATATATATATATATTTTTGCAAGGCATTGGGGTTAACTGACTTGCTCAAGGTCACGTGGCTAGGTTATTATTAAGTGCATGAGGTTAAATTTGAACTCAGGTCCTCCTGACTCCAGGACAGCTGCTCTATCCATTGACCACCCAGAAGCCACCATATGTGGTTATTTTGCCAGATGTTTGACTTATTCTTCTAACATTCATGGAGAGAAGGGAGAGCAAAAGTTCATAAGCTTCCCCTCTCCCTAGATATTGAAGATGAAGAAGCAAAATGAGGAGATTGATGGATTTATGTGTTGAAAGCTATACAATTTTAGTAAACTACTGAATTATAGGTAATGTTTATGTGTAATGTGATATTGGATCCATAGTCTACAAATTATAATTTTCTCCTCATCTAGATTCAAGGAAGATATAATCTATGGACACTGGAATGCTTTTTAGTAGAATTTTTCCCATACCTGAATATTTTCATTGGTCATAATTGTATTAAAATATAAAGGTATCCCCCAGTGAGGAATTCACTTGGAGTTTTGATTCTTACTATATTACATCAATTATCATATTTCAGTCTCCTTAAGAATAAAGTCATGTATCATTAACATTCATTATTATTATTAATATGAAGAGGGTGCTAGGCATAATGTTTTAATGAATTTAGGAATAAACATGATTTCTGCCTTGGAAATTCACCATTTATATAAGACAGAAGATTGACTCTCAGAAAAGATTAGCAAACAAGGAAGCATTAATGAATGAAAAAAAGGCTGAATAAACTCTTTCAAGACAAATAAAACCAGTAGCATTCACAACTTCTCTTTAGATATTGTGCAAAAGTAATTTCCAGGTTATTTTTTTCTGGCATCCAAAGGGAGCTTGCCTCAGAATTAAAAGTAATACAAACTAACCCAATTCAAACCCTACACCCACTCAAATAGGCAATGTTTAACCTTAGTGATTGTGTAACTCTCTTTTTTGATACTATGATTTATTTCCATCACACCAGTAATCCATTCAGGAATAGCAGACTGTTATTGAAGATGCTATGAAGAAACACCATAGGGGGATGATATTTAATTAGCTGAACATCGATATTAATAGCCTGCTGTGGCTGTCAGCAACATTTTATCCCTTGTAGCTGCATATACAGGACTGCATGGTACGTATAGAATAGGAAAGGTAGAAAAGGAAGCAGCATGAAATGAACAAAAATACACTGCAAACATTATCTATTTACTAATTAGACTCTATCAAGCTCAGCATCTACAATGATTAATGTGCTCTTAACAACAGAAGGGGAAAATAATCATTTCAGAACACAAAAGTGATTTGCTTAACACTGTAATTAATCTTTCAATTTATGGGGGTTGGGGAACATTGTTTTTTGCATATTTTACATCACTCATACTGTGGATATATCATTTTGGATGTCATTCACAATATTCTTCAACCAGATCTTTTTTTTCAACTTGGTATTGATTAATGTGACCTAACATTTTCTTGATATTTTTCTGGCTTTCATATGTCCAATTACTACTGACAGCTGGAGTTTATCATTCATCCTTGTTACAAGATAAAAATCATATTTTGCAGTTTCCTCTTTTGTGTTCTATGAGCTTTCTAGACCAGAAGGGAATTTATTTCTATAGTAGCAAAAAAAAGAAAAAAAACCCAAATAAGCAAAAATGCTGAGCTGAAATGTGAATTGTTTCAGTGTTAGTTATGGAAATAATCATGATCAACAAATGAATGGAAAACAAGTTACACTGAAAAGGCAATGTGGTGTATTGGATTGGAAATCAGGAAGTCATGAGTTCAAATCCTATGTCAAATTTTTACTAGCTATGTGAGTCTGGGTTTCAGTTGCTTCATAAACAAAATTTTGAATTAGAATCAATAACTTCTAAAGTTTCTTTGAAATCTACCTCAATTGTTCCATCATATGAAATTGCTTAAACTCTCTAAATTTCAGTTTTTGAATTTATAAAATGGGCATAATTATACCAATTACATTACTGAATTGTGTAGTGATCAAATGATATTACTATTAAAGTGCTTTGTGAAGCTTGAAGAGCTATGTAAATATTAACTATTATTTACTCTTTAAGTCTAATGAACATTAAATTCACTTGGAAATTATGGATTATAGTTCTCTCTGAAATAGTAATGGACACCAGAAGTAGACTCACATTAAAAAATGTGGAATTTCCTTGATGAAACAGTATAAAGAATATAATCAGAAAAAAATTTAAGGAGGGGAAAAAAGATCTGGTCAAGTACTGAGAAATAAAGATAACGTATGAACATAGTTAACTATTTCATTATTCTTTACACAATGTGAAGTAATCTAGAGAAATTCTCTCATGAATTTGACTAAAACTCACTCTTCACATGTTCAAGTTTGCCTCTATTGTCCATCTCTATAAAAATAAAGGGAATAAACTGTCCTGTGATAATCACAGGGGTGCTTCTCTCTTACTCATTGCTGGCATTATTCTTGCTAGAATCTTCCTCAATAGGCTGATCCTTCACCTGGAAGATGGTCACCTCCCTGAGACTCAGTGGGACTTCAGAAAGGGTAGAGGAGAAGTCAATTTGGTATTTGTTGCACGACAACTCCAGGAAAATGCCAGAGGTAGAAAAAAGTCCACATGCAATGTTTGTATATTTGATCAAAGTCTTTGTATAAGTCATAAAGTCTTATGCAAAATTACATCAAAATTTGATTGTCTGCAGTAGTTCATCAGTATTGCATGAAGTTTTGAATAATGCTATTGTGACTTGTCAGCCATCAATGCAGTGAGACTGTGTTTGCTCCCATGCTTATTAGCATGATGCTTTCATCCATGTTTTCAAACACCTTTACTGAGGATGAGCACAGAATAATGATCTTTTAACAACACTGAGGGCAAATTCTTAAACTTGAAAAGAGTGCATATCAAAACCCAAGTGGAGGAAGTGTTGTTGTATGATTTTCTTTTTGCAAATGATTGTGCACTGAGCTTCCTCTGAAGCTGAGATGCAATAAAATAGGAATTAGTTCTCTGCCGCTTGTTCTAATTTTGACATAACAATCAACAGTAATAAACAAAACAAAACAAAACACAGGTGCTCCAGCAGCCAACATCACATCAGCCACATGTGTAACTATTGGTTACAGAAAATGGAGAAGTTTTGAATAATGTGGATAAATTCACTTCACTTAACAGTATACCTTCTAGGGAAATACACACTGATAATGAGTTTGACACAGACATTGCCAGAGCTAGTTCAGCATTTGGAAGACTTTGAGAGAAATATAAGGGAGGCCTGGCAGAGCCAAAGTGAATGAATAAAGTCAAGGACTCACTTGAACTCTTCCTGAACCCAGTTCAAATACTTTTAAATAATGACTCTAACCAAATTCTAGAAGGGCAAAGCCCAGAAAGATTCTGAATGAAACAATTTTCCAGTCCAAGACAGCTTGGAAGATCCATGGGAAGGGTTTATTGCACCAGCATCAGAAAGAACTCACAGTTCAGTCTGGACCCCATCAAAGTGAACTGACTTCAGCCATCCAGGATCAGACTGTAGGGTGCCTGGGTCAGTGGCAGTAGTAGTTTCCAGACCACTCAACCCAAGGATTACCAAGGACAACTGGGAAGGATAGTCAGAAAACTATGTCCCGCTAGGGTGCGTCTAGCACAGGTCTCAGCAACAAAGACACAACCACAGTGGACCAGACGCATGTCTCAGGAGTCATTTCTAGAGCACCAAGCCCATCCACGACATAGAATTGGGGGAGATTGCAGGGGTCACTTTGCTATCACTAAGGCTGGACTCTGTTGCTTAGGGTTGCAGTCTGGGGTCCCAGTCTCACAGAAAGGAGTAGAAGGACACTAGAGCTTAGTACCTTAGCAGAGACAGAGACCTTCCTCATAGATCCAGGGAAGAAAGTAGTACTTTTGGTTATCCTCAGGAGAAGAGACTTGGGCTCTAATAAGACCTTGGAAGAACTGAAAACTTGAAGATCCCTGGAGGTATTTCTGAAAACAGCTGCAAAAATCCTTAAAAGCTTGGAACACTGTGTCCTCTACCAGACCTCCAGCTTAACAAAGAATTGAAATAAGGTCAAAGAATGGAGAAATAAGCAAGCTAGAGAAGGAAAAAACCCAACTATGGATAATTAATTTGGTCATTTAGAAAATCGAAATATAAACTCAGAAGAAGATAACACAGTCAAGGTTTCTGTATCCAAAGACTCTAAGAAAATATGAATTGATTTCAGGTCATGGAAGAGTTCAAAAAATTTTAAAAATCAATCAAGGGAGGTAGAGGAAACATTTAGAAGAGATGAGAGAAAATCATGAAAATAGAGTGAGCGGCTTGGTGAAGGAGATTCCAAAAAATACTTTAAAATATAGCAAATTCAAAACAAGACTTATATGTAAAAAGTTATCCAAAAGTCCAATGAGGAGAAGAATGCTTAAAAAAAATTGAATTGGTCAAATGGGAAAGTAGGTACAAAAACTTTCTGAAGAGAATAATTGCCTAAATTTTAGAATGGAGCTAAAAGAAGCCAATGATTTTGTGAGAAATCAATAAACAATAAAACAAAGGCAAAAGTATGAAAAACTAGAATATAATAGAAAATGTGTCCATGTAAAAATAGCTAAGATCTAAGGGAGATAATTTAAAAATTATTGGACTATCTGAAAGCCATGATAAAAAAAGAATATGAATTTTAACTTTCTAAGAATTATAAAGGAAAATTATCATGATATTCAGGAAGCAAAGGGTAAAATAGAAATTCAAAGAATTCACCAATCACCTCATAAAAAGGCATCCCAAAATGAAAACTCCCAGGAATATACCAATTTAATTTTAGTATTTTCTAACCAAGTAGAGAATATTGGAAGCAGTAAGAAGGAAATAATTCAAATATCATGGAACCACAGATAACACAAGTTTTAACAGCTTCTACATTAAGGGACTATAGACTTAGAATATGAAATTCCAGAGGCCCAAGGAGCTTGGATTACAATCAAGAATCAATTATCCTGCAAAATTGAACATATTCTTTCAGTGGAAATGATGGACCTTCAATAAATAGGGAATTTTCAAGCTTTCCTGATGAAATGACCAGAACAGAACAGAAAATTTGATCTTTAAACGATGCAAGAATCAAGTGAAGCATAAAAATGGCTATAAGAAAGGCATAAATCATAAGGGACTTAATGATGTTTAATGGCTTATATTGCTACAAGGGAAGAAGATGCTGTTAACTTATATGAACTTTCTCATTTATTAGAGCAGTTGGAAGTATCCTATACAGATAAGGCACAGGTGATAGTTAAATTTGAAAGTATACTATATTAAATAGATTGAGTTCATGATTGAGAGAGGAATGCACTGGTAGAAAGTAAAAGGAAAAGCAGAATAGGGTAAGTTATTTTACTTAAAAGGGACAAGGAAAAGCTTTTGTATTAGAGTAGAAAAGGGGGGAAGGTGAAGAGAAGTGAATGACATACACACTCAATTAAATAGAAAAATCTATCTTACACAAGGGGAAAATAGGAGAGGAAAGAAATGGGAGAGAGGAGACAGCAGAGGGTTGATGATAGAAGAGAGGGAAGATCTTGAGAAGGGGTAGTCAGATGCAAAACACTTTTTTTCTTTTTCTTTTTTTTTAATCATCATTCAATTTTTCCAAATACAAGTTATCAAAGTTTTCAACATTCCTCCATATGCATATGTATATTTTTAAGTTATATTATTCCCTTACACCATGACTTCCCACCCCCCTCCCCTCAGCTGCAAATGGTAAGGTGAATATTGTATGAAAACACTTGTGTTAAACATGATTACAGATTAGTCATTTTCATTATGAGGAATTAGGATTAAGGGAATGAAGTACATTAAGAGGATTTTTTTAAAAATGTGAATGTAATGTTCATCCTTTTGGGCAGGGTTTTTTTTTTTTTGTTGTTGTTGCTTTGTTTTTTCTTCTTATTCTGGAGGACATATTGGTCTAATAGTGATATCCTAGCTCTCTGAACTGCTGAGAGAAGCTGCATCCATCAAGATTGATCAGCTCACAATAATGTTAATGTGTACATTGTTCTCTTAGTTTTGCTCCCTTCACTCAGCATCAGATCCTGTAAATCATTTCATATTTCTGTATAGTATGACCATTTATGGTTTCTTGTAGAACAAAAATATTCCATAATATTCATATACCATAACTTGTTATCCATTCCCTAATTGAAAAGCATTCCCTCAATGTCCAAGTCTTTGCCAATACAAAAAAGAACTGCTAATAAATATTTTGGAATAACTGGAACTTTTGCCATTTTTTATGATTTCTCCCTGATAAAGGCCTAGAATTGGAATTGTTCTGTAAAATGTATGAATATTTTCATTGATCTTTGGGCCTAGTTCCATATTGCTCTCCAGAATAGCTGGATCAGTTCACAATTCCACCAACAATGCATTAATGCCCCATTCCTCCCACAGCTTCACCCACATTTATAATTTTCCCTTTTAGTCATCTTAGCCATTCTGATAGGTGTGAAGTGATGACTTGTTTTAATTTTCATTTCACTAATCAATAATGATTTAGAGCACTTTTTCAAATGATTTTATATATAACTTTAATTCAATCATTTGAAAACTGTCTATTCATATCCTTTGGCCACTTATCAATTGAGGAATGATATAACCTTATACATTTGATGCATGTATTTATTTTAGAAATGAGGGCTTTATCAGAACCCTAGCTGTGAATATTGTATTCTATCTTTCTGCTTTCCTTCTCTGTTTCACAGCTTTGATTTTATTAGTGCAAAAATCTTTTAATTAAAATATAGTTAAAATCATTGATTTTGCAGTTTATAATGTACTCTATTTCTTATTTGCCTTTCCATAGATCTGATAGTTCTATGGATCTATTAAGTATTCCTTGGTCTATTAATTTCTATGAAGTCACAATTTATGCCTAAATCCTGAACCTATTTTGACCTTATTTTGGTATAAGATGTGAGATGTGGGTCTATGCCTAATTTTAGTCATACTATTTTCCAGTTTTCTCATTAATTTTTGTTAAATAGAGAGTTCTTATCCCAGAAACTAATGTCTTTGAGTTTGTTAAATAGTAGATTATTGTTTTCATTTATTACCATTTCTTTTGAAGTTATACTAATCCACTGATCCATTAGTTTATTTCTTAATCATTACCAGTCAGATTTGATGATGGATGCTTTACAATATAGTGTTAGATCTGGTAGAGCTAGGTCAACTTCTTTTATATTTTTCATCAGTTCCCATGACATTCTTGACTTTTTGTTGCTCAGGCCAAATTTTGTTGCTATTTTTTCCAGTTCTATAAAATAATTATTTGGTAGTTTGATTAGTTTGTCACTGACTAAGTAATTTAATTTTGATAGAATTTTCATTTTTATTATTTTAGCTCAACTTAACCAGTTGACGTTTTTCCAATGTCTGAATTTAGATCTGAATTTATTTCAGTGGGAAGTATTTTCTAATTGTGTTAATGCAGATTCTGGGTTTGCCTTGGGAGGCTGATTCCCAAGTATGTAATGTTATCTTCAGTTACTTTAAAAGGAAATTCCCTTTCTTGTTCATATACAGAAATGCTGATGATTTATATAGGGTTATTTTATATCCTACTGATTTGTTGAATATGTTAATTTTTTTTTTTTTAGGATTTGGTAAGGCAAACGGGGTTATAAGTGGCTTGCCCAAGGCCAAACAGCTAGGTAATTGTTAAGTGTCTGAGACCAGATTTGAACCCAGGTACTCCTGACTCCAGGGCCAGTGCTTTATCCACTGCCACCTAGCTGCCCTTGAATATGTTAATTGTTTCAAGTAGTTCTTTAAATGACTTTCTTGGGTTAGTGAAAGCTTTGATTCCTCATTGTCCACTTTAATTACTTCAACTTCTCTTTCTCTTCATTGCTAACGTTAACATTTTTAATGCTCTGTTGAATGGTAATGGGGATAATGGGCATCTGTTTCACCCTGCTGTTACTGGGAAATGCTTCAAGTTTATCCCCATTCCATACAATAATTGTTGATAATTTTATATAATTATCACTTATTATTTTTAGGAAAACTCCATTGATTCTTAAACTTTTTAGTGTTTTAATAGGAATGGATGGTTTAGTTTATCAAAGGCTTTTTCAGCATCTACTGAGATAATCATACAATTTCTGTTAGCTTTGCTATTTTTATGTTCAATTTTGTTGAGTTTTCCTAGTATTAAACCAGTCCTGCCTACCTGCCATAAGTTGTACCTGATCATGATGTATTATCCTAGTAATAACTTGCTGTAATCTTATGACTAAAATTTTATTTAAGATTTTTGCATCAATATTATTTAGGGATATCGATCTATATTTTCTTTATCTTTTTTAGTTCTTCCTGATTTAGGTATTAGCATCATATTGGTGTCATAAAAGGAATTTGGCAGAACTCCTTCTCCTATTTTTTAAATAGTTCATGTAAAATAGGAATTAGTAGTTCCATAAATGTTTGGTAGAATTCACTTGTAAATACATCTGGACTTTGAATATTTGTAAATACTCATTCATTTCACTAAAATTATCAAATTTATTGACAATTTGGCAAATTTGCCCTGAATTATCTCTTTAAGTTCCTTCTCATTGGTGGTTAGTTGACTCTTTTCATTATTGATCTTGGTAATTTGGTTATCTTCTTTCTTTTTTATTGCATCATGGTGTGAAGTAGGCATTTATTATTATTTATTATTTCTGCCTTTCTCTATTTGATTATAAAGATTTAGTGCCATAGTATATGGTCAGTTTGGGTGTAGCCACCTTGTACTATAGAGAAAAAGATATTCTTTTCTATTCCCATTCAGTTTTCTTCAAAGTTCTTTGATATCTAAGTTTTCTAAGATTTTCTTAACTTCTTTCTTGTTTATTTTCTGGTTACATTTACTTAGTTCTGAGAGAATTAAATGTTAAATTTTATGTCCTTGTCTCCTTATAATTCACTCAACTTTTCCTCTAGGAATTTTGGATACTATACCACTAGGTACACACATATTTAATAAAGATTTAGCTTCTTGTAGTTTCCTTTCTTATCCCTTTTATAATATCTATTTTTGCTTTTGCTTTACTTGAAATTAGAATTGCTATTCCTGATTTTATTTTTTACTTAAGCTGAAACTTAGTATATTTTGTTCTATTCTTTTACCTTTATGCTGTGTGAATCTCTCTGCATCAAATGTGTTTCTTGTAAAAGAAATATATTGTAGAAATCTGTTTTTAATCAACTCTGCTATCTGCTTCTGGGACAGTTCATCCTATTCACATTTACAGTTAAGATTACTAATTCTGTATTTCCCTCCATACTATCTTTCTCCATGTATATTTTACTCTTTCCTTTCCTTTTATTTCTCTTCACCAAAATTTTATTCCCTTTCTCCTTTAATTTTTCTTTTAAAATTCAACTTTCAGTTTATTTTCACTAATTTGAATTTCACTAATTCTGAATTCCTTTTTATCATTCCCTTCTTCCTTTATCTTTCCCATCCTCCATTCCCCCTTTCTTATAGAGTGTATCTTATGCCCTCTCTGGGACAAATCTATTGAATTGGAATTACTCCATTTTCACACACTCCCTTTCCCCCCCTAAAATTATAGATCTTTGTGCCTCTTCACAAGGTGTTATTTATCACTCAAGTATGATTAATCAGGTGCCAACAAATGAAAGCTTGATTAATTGATTGCTTGATTGTTTGGGAAGCCCACAGTACTCTCAAAATTCAATCACAGATTGATAGATTGATTTTTTGATAAACAGTATTGTCTCAAAGTCTCCCCTCTTCTGTCTCATTAAAAATACAGTTATCAACAGTCTTGAATTACATGAAAGTATAAACATTTTTAATTTTAACTACCTTTCAAGTAACATCCAAGGACACATAATCCTCAGGAGACTAAGTATCAGACCAAGCCAAATAATTTCATGAACCTTTTGAAACACTCCCCAAGTATGCTTTCTCCCACACTTCCCCCTTTAGCTCACCACCCTTGGTATTTAAACCTTTGTTAATTTAAGTATGAATTATGTCCACGCATTTAGGTAGATTCTCACCCTCTGCTCCTAAAGTGACTTTTGATTTAATTAACTATATAGTTGCAAATTACTCTAAGTACTGGGGCACTGTGAAGTTTTCTCTTAAGAACTTTACAATTGATTGTAAGGTATGGCAGAGAGTGACTCAATACCAACTAGTATATGATGCCCACTTCAAAGAAAATGATAAAGTTAGTGAACAAAGCAAAATTATTGTAGGTCAAAGGAAATGAAGACACAAATTTAGAATCAATACCCCAGTTTTCATCATGGATTTTTGTCTCAAACATAGTGATGTCATCTTGGTCCTCTTCAATGGAGTGAAAAGAACCAAGCCCATCCGTATCCTGTTAAGTCCATTCTCTTCAATAATATTCAACTCTTTAACTATCCTAAGAAAAGTAAAATTCTCAAGAGTTAGACATGTTATATCTTCCATTATAGATTCATATACAATTTGATGGTCTTGACTAACATTTGTTTCATTTTGTTTTGCTTTTTCTTTTCGCTTTTCATTTACCTTTCTATGCATCTCTTGAGTCATCCATTTAGTGACTGAATTCTCTTCTCAGTTCTGCTCTTTTTATCAGGAAATTTTAGAAGTCCTCTATTTCATTGAATACCCATCTTTTCCCCTGAAAATAAATGTTGAATTTAGCTGGGCAACAAATTCTTGATTGAAATTCCAGGTCCTCTACTCTCTGAAAGATAATATTCCAGTTCCTCTAGTCTTCAGAGCAGAGGCTGTTAAGTGCTTGCTTCCTTTGTATTTAAATTGTTTCCTTTTTGTTTCTTGCAGCATTTTCTACTTTATTTGAGAATCAGGAATTTGTTCCTAACAACTATTGGAGGTTTCATTTTGGCGTCTCATTCTTTCAATGACTATGTTTTCTTCTTGTTCTAGCAGATTTGGATAAAGTTTCGTGATAATTTCTTGCAAGATGTATTCCAGGTTCTTTCTTTGATCTAGGTTTTCTAGTAGTCCAATAATTCATAAATTATCTATCCTGGATTTTTAACATTTTAATTTTGTTTGATGAAATCTTGTAGTCTCATAGATTAATTGGTTACTATGTTTTTCAATTCTAATGTTTACTATTTTATTTTCTTCAATTAACTTTTGTGTTTTCTCTTCCAAATGCCAGTTGAAGTATTTTTTGAAGTGTTACTTTCTTTTTCTAGTTGATTATTTTTTCTTTTAAAGGAGTTGATTTTTTAGTCAATTTTTCATTATTTCCCTGCATGACTCTCATTTCTTTTTTTCCATTTTTCTTCTTTCTCTATTCTTTCAATTTCGTATTCTTTTTAAGCACTTCTATAAGCTTTTGCATTTGAGTTCAATTTATAAACTGTTTTGAAACTACTTCTGGGGGCAATTTTTCACTTCTGAAGTGGCATTGTTATCATCTTTATCTGCACAGTTAACTTTCTATAGTGAGTGCTCTTTTAACTTTTTTGATCATCTTGAAATATCTGAGCTCTAATCCTTGAAAAGGGAGTATGTACCCCAGTTTTCTATGCTGGGGCTGGGATCTGATTCCTGACTTGTCTTTGGCCAAGATGTTGCTTATGCAGTTCAGGCCTTGCCTTTTATTTCCTCATTATTTCCAGATTCTTTCTATGCAGTAGTTTGTTCCCCACCCAGCCCTATTTTTTTGCCCTGGTACTCCCAGGATTCAGATTTTGTTTAGGGTTGGGATCTTCCCTGCTGGCTTTCTGTCTAGCTTCTGGCTCCTTTGCTGTTGTCAAGTTGTTGGAACCCAGACTGCACTGTGGCTAAAAGCCTCCCACTGACTTTCCTTTGCTCCCCTCCTGCCCCCACCCTGAACTTGCTCCCCTTTTCTCCCAACAAGATAGACTTTCACCAAAGATACCCCACAATGTCCACCATTGAAAAGTTCTTTGTATCTTGTCTTTTTCTTTGTGGGGTTGTAATAGAAATAGTTTATTTATTTTCCAATTATATACAATAGTAGTTTCTACAAATCCATTCTTGGCAAGGTTTTGAAATTGACAGTTTTCTCTCTCCCTCTCTTCCCTCCTCCCTCCTTCCAAGAGAAGGTAATCTGATAGTCTTTATATTTGTTTCTATCATATTCATATGTCAAAATTGAATGTGTTGAGAGAAAATAAACATATCCTTAAGGAAGGAAGAAAATATTAGAGATAGCAAAACTATGTCATACTGAAAACAATTTTTGAAAAATAGAGGATAATAACCTTTGGTCTTCGTTTTAACTCCACAGTTCTTTCTTTGGATCTAGATGGTATTCTCCATCACAGATGACCTAAAATTGTCCCTGATTATTGTACTGATAGAGTGAGCAAGTTCATCAAGGTTGATCAGCACCCCATGTTGCTTTTAGGGTATACAATTTTCATCTGGATCTACTCATCTCACTCAGCATCAGTTCAAATAAGTGTACTCTTAAATTGTCTCTCCTGGATATATGTTCTAGATCTGTTGCTTTGCCGAAGTGATGCTACATGTTTTCTATTTTTTTCATATTTTTACTTTTTTAATAGATTTTTCTTGCCTCATGGAAGTCATTAGTTTCCACAGATTCATTTCTTTCTTTTGGAGAAGAGGTTTCTTCATTTACCTTTTGCATCTCCTTTTCCTATTAATCTTCTATTTTTGAAGTAGTTTTCCATTTGCCTAATTGTGTTTTTTGAGAGTGTTATTTTCTTTTTGTACTTGTCCAATTGCATTTACAAAATTTTGTTTTCTTGTTATTAGTTATTTTTTCTTGTCTTTCTCTTTCCAATTTTTCTATTTGATTTTTAAACTCCTTTCTGATCTTTTCTAAGAAGTCTTTCTGAGGGGCGGTTAGGTGGCGCAGTGGTTAAAGCATCGGCCCTGAAGTCAGGAGCACCTGGGTTCAAATCCGGTCTCAGACATTTAATAATTACCTAGCCGTGTGGCCTTGGGCAAGCCACTTAACCCCATTTGCCTTGCAAAAACAAAAACAAAATGAAGTCTTTCTGGGCTGGAGACCAATTCATATTCTCCTCTGGAACTATAGTCCTCTCTGAGCTAGGATCACTATGTTCAAGGTAATATTCATTGCAGCCCCCCCCACCCCCTTGTGTTGGCTTTTCTTCACTTTGGGTCCTTTCCCTTGGGTCTTGTACTGTTGGAGGGCCTGGTTCGCAGACCTTTGGTATTTAGATCCCTATAGGCTATGCCCACTTCAGGGGTTATTTAGTGAGTTGGCCTGTAGGGGATACCAGAAATGTTTTCTGACTTGTTTGTGAAGTTAATTAGTGAAGTTGATCACTGCCTAGACTTGGTGGAGGGGATAGGATCTGGGCTGCCTTCTAATAATGTGGGTTGGACCCTTCAAGCTAGATATTTAATCTACTTAATCAGCAATCAGGCTGGGGGAGATGTGTGTCCCACACCTGAACTTTGAGGCAAGATGAAAATACCAAGGGGTGGCTGTTTGTTCTGGAGAAAGTTACCAACTTCTCCAAAAGGAATGAGTAGAGCTAACTCAGCTAGAAACATGGGGACTATGCTGATACACTGGTATTGGAGGACTGGGTCTTCCAGACCAGCCCAACTGACCAGATAGCTATCTGTACTGCAGTTTTGGAGCTCTCCCTTCCACCATGCACACAGTAAACATTTCTGTCACTGTTCTCAGATCAGTTGTCCAGCCTCACCCCACAACCCCTGTGCTGGGTCTCTGTTCTCTGCCTTCAACTTAGCTATGCTTCCTGTGATAGACATTATTGGTAGATGTCCTCCTAAGTTCTTCCTTGGGTTCTGTAGTTCCAAAATCTGTTAAGAGGCCTGGGCCATGTTAGTTCTGAGGGAAAGACAGGAATGCTTTAAAAGTGTCTAGTTTCTCTCTGCCATTTTAGACAGAAGTCAGATCTCTTGCTTTAATGCTTAAAAGGGGGGTTTGTTTGAATTTGTGAAGGGGAAAGCTCCTGGAGCATGCCAACTTCATGTTTCCATCTTGGCTCCACCCTGGAAATACCCTGAAAACCTCTTCTGAGCAGAGAGAGAATAGAATAAATGGAGGTGGTATGTAGAGAATGGAGGAAAGTACAGTTAGCAATAGCAACCATGGGAAAAACATTGAAAAAATTTCTGTGATAAAGATCTCATATCTTAAATAGATAATTTACTCAAATTTATAAAAAACTAAGAGCCATTTCCTAACTGATAACTGAACAAGAAATATGAAGTTTTCAGATGTGGTCATCAACACAATTTAAATGATTTTAAAAAGCCCTAACTCATTATTCATAAGAGACATTCAGGTTGGAACTATTCTATGATACTACATTATGCCTTTTGGATTGGTTGATAGGAAAGAAGAAGAAAATGACAAATATTGTGAAATTTAGATATTGATACACTATTGGAGGAATTGTGAAATGGTTCAACAATCCTGTAGAACAATTTGGAGTTATTTCTGAAAAGGCTATAAAGCCATGCCTACCCTTTGGCCTAGCAGTGCCACTGCTGTGTCTATATTCCAGAAGAGATGGAATATGGGAAGGAAAAAATAATTCTCTATATAGGGATATGCATAGCAGCTCTTTTCTGGTACCAGGGAGCTGGAGATTGAGGGAATGTCCATTGGATGGTGATTATCTGAACACATTGTGCTGTGTGATTTAGATGAAATGCTGTTTTGTTATAGGAAATGATGAATAGGATACTCTCAATTAAAAACTTAATGACCAGATGCAATGGGAAATGTAGTATAATAGCAATATTTCAGTATGATGAGCTGTCAGCAATGCTGTAAACTAAGACAACCCTAATGACCTTATGATAAAGAATACTATCCAAAGAAAGAGCTGATGATGTCTGAATACAGATTGAAGTATATTTTCTCTTTTTTCCCACTTTATTTGCCTTGAACTTTCTCTTTTTTTGAGGGTTTTTTTTGGTTCACTTTTACAGCATGGCTCTTGTGATAAAGCTTTTTTATGACTACACCTTTTTAGTGTAGTAAAAAAGTAGTAAAAAAAAAAGTAACTTGTTTTCTCCATTAGTTGGAGTGAGGTAGGAAGAAAGGAGAAAAATTTGGAACTCAAGTTGTTGAAGAAGAATTCTTTTTTTTTAAGTTTTTTGCGAGGCAATGGGGTTAAGTGACTTGCCCAAGGCCACACAGCTAGGTAATTATTAAGTGTATGAGGATGGATTTTGAACTCAGGTACTCCTGACTCTAGGGCCAGTGCTCTATCTACTGTGCCACCTAGCTGCCCTGAAGGAGAATTCAGAAACATGTTTTCGCAAGTATCTGATGGTAAAGTAAATATAATTAAATAAAAAAAATAAAATGTGGGAGACAAGATATATTTGATGGACTTGTATGTGCTGATTTAATTTTTCTATGCCTGTGAAACTTAGATAGTCTTCCAATACAATGCCAGAAAGTTGAGTCACTTTCATTTAAATTGTCTGAAGATCACCTGGAAGGATAAAATGCCAGATGCTGAGGTCTTTCTTGAGCCATCCATTCAGCATTACTACAGATAGCACAACTCTGATGACAAATATACACTTTCTAAAAAAGACTACTTTATGGAGAACTCACACAGGTCAAACATTCATAGGGAGGAGAAATAAAAAAGGGATATAAGGACACTCTGAGGATCTCTCTTACAAACTTTAAAATTTATTTTCCTGTATCAGATACAAAAACATTGTTTATTTTCAGTAACTGAAGGAATGAATTAAAAAAAAAACATTTCAAAGAAATTTTGGTAGATATATTGAATACCAGGAATTGTCAAGGTTATGTATTATTGGTAAAGAAGGTGGCCTATTCAATGGAAAGATAAATGGACCAAATGTTGCACAGACTGGTATCCACAAAATATTAAGAGACAGAGAGGAAATATTCTACAGCATGAGTGGAAGAGATGGATTTTGATCTTCAGTGTAGAGAATGAATGCCCATATGAATCAATAGATTCATTGAAGATAAAAAGTATATAAGAATGGCTTGCTCTTATCAGAGATGGTACAGTACTCTATGAGCAAAATAGAATAGTAGCTCATAGGAGACATAGGATATGCCACTTTCAAAAACCCACCCCTGGGGCTCATGTGAGCTATGTGTGCCTGACATGTTGTAGAGTCTTCCAACCTCATATCAATCTGATCAACCACAATAGGATACACTATAACCTGCCTCTAACATAGTGGTGTTATTTTGGTGTTCTTAGATGATGAAATACAAGAACCACTAATCTTCAAGCTAGATGGCAGACTCTGGACAAATGATTTTATAGAATAGGTTGTTCCAGATTGATTACAGTCAGAATTTTTGTAGTGAGTACTCACAATGAGGAGAACTATTACTTCTACACCTGGAAGAGATTATGAGAAAGGGTAAAAAACATCACTTGTACAAAAATATCCATAGTAGCCTTGTTTGTGGTGGCAAAGAATTGGAAATTAAGTGAATGTCCATCAGTTTGGGGAATGGCATAATAAATTGTGGTATATGCATGTAATGGAAGACTATTGTTCTTTTAGAATGTAGGAGGGATGGGAATTAAGGGAAACCAGGAAGGGCTGGCATTAACTTATACTGAGGGAGATGAGCAGAACCAGAAGAACATTGTACATCCTAACAGCAACATAGGAGTGATGATCAACCATTATTGGACTTGCTCATTTCATCAGTACAACAAATAGGCACAATTTGGGGGTATCTGCAATGGAAAATATCTTCTCTATCCAGAGAAAGAATTGTGGAGTTTGAACAAAGACCAAATACTATAACCTTTAATTTTAAAAAAAAACACTATTTTACTATGTAATTTTGCTATCTCTTATATTTTATTGTTCTTCCTTAAGGATATGATTTCTCTCTCATCACATTCAACTTAGATCAATGCATACCAAACAATGTAAAGACTAACCAGCTGTTTTCAGTGGGAAGTGGGGGGGAGGGAAGCAAGATTGGGGGGGGGATTGTAAAATTCAAAGTAAATAAATGTTTCTTTGATAAGAAAGGAAAAAATCTATAAATTTCTATTCTTTGTTCTCAATCTAAAGGTGATTCTCAGCTCTGAGAGTTTAATATGAATTTAGAACTGTTGTCAAGAGAAATTTGCCATTATAATGTGATTTATTTGGGGAATTTATTCTTGCTCACATCCATTATTAGAAGGATCATAGACTAGAACTACTCATAACCTTAGAGATCCTAAGAGCATCCATTCCAGCTCTCCCATTTTACAGAAGAGCAAAATGAGATTCAGGGGAATTGTGAGTTTGCCATACGTCACATGGATAATAAGCATTAGAAGTAGGAGTAGATACCAAATACCCTAAATCTAGAGTCATTTTTCTTTCTTCTCCTTGCAACCTTTATTTAAAAGGATTCTTCAGGAGTGTTGAATACAAGTTTAAGAAGTAATTGGAGAATGACTTATGGGATCTGATGCTGAGAGAAGGGAGTAGAGTCAATAGAACAATGTACAATGTACATATAAACAACATTTTGAGATGAACCACCTTGATGGATGCAACTCCTTTAGACAGTCCAGAAAGCTTGGGCAATCATATTAGACTACTTATGGAATATATTATCCCCAACCAGAGGAAGAAAAACAAAACAAAACAAAACACATGGGGGAAAAACCCCTACCAAATCAGATGAACACTTTTTAACAAAGTATGTCTTATGTATCTTTTTCCCTTAATTTTAATTCCTCATGACAAAAATTACTAATTTGTAAATATGTTTTACAAAATATATATGTAAAATGCTAACCTGACAGTTCCCTACTGAAGGGAGGGAGGTGGGAACGAAAGGTGGAGAGAAATTTTGTAACTTGTAAATATGTATATACAAATGGATGAAAATTACAAAAAAAAAGAAAAGTAATTGAAATAATTGTGATTTAGTACATGAGACCCAACTTAACAATCAATTTAAATGTTTCTAGTACCTTTGTTTAAATGGTCATGTCTATTTTCATAATAAAGAAGGACACTCAAAATTTACATCCAGAATAATTGATATAATTTTAAAACATTTCTGAAATATTCTTAGCCAATCACTTCTTTTTTTTAATATGAATATATATTTTATCTAATTGGAAAAATCCTTTATGCTACATACACCTTCTGGAATGTTTCTTTATATTCATGAATGGCTAGCAAATTAAAAGTGCCTGGGACAAGAAGCCCAAAACATGCTGTGGAAAGGCAATAATATTCTTTGAAATTGTTTTTTTTAAACTTGGGGCACAAGTTCATGGACATGGAGATCTCAGAATTCATTCCATGATAGGGAGACAAGCATCTTGGAACACAAAGAGGATGGTCCTGGAGAGATTTTTATGCTCAATTACTTCTGTTTTCTTCAGGAATATAAGTGTTTTCAACAGCCTTGATATTTTGGCACCCTTTATGTCTTGTTTCTTGGACTGATGCATTATTAAAGACCATTAAACTATGATATAATCATACCATTAGAGGTAAAACATACAAAGAATTTGAATGATAAAGGTATGATTAGCATGGTTCTGGAAAGATCAGACAAAACTTTAGCATTTGTATTATATTTTAGGTGAGCATTTCTGTAGGTTTTAAAATCATATTGTATGTTCTGTTCCCCATCTATCTATAAGGTCTTCCATTTTTTCAAAGATATGGAGGAAGACTCAAAAATGTTTCAAATTTATTTTTTCAATTTTGTAAGTGTTTAGTTACCCAGTGGTACTAGAATCTTATCCTTGCCATGTTGGTGGAAAAACTTCATAATGGGCAAGTAGATATGTGAGACTGTCATTTCTGTATATTTTCAGGAGGACATCATTTCTGTATTGAATACAACTACCAGTGACACTATTTGGAATATGTCCTATTTCCCAGTACCATTAAGGAATGTAAAACACACCTTGACAGCATCAAAATGACAGGAATATCAAATCCCAAAGACTCCTATTTCATAACCTATGAAAAACACAATCAAACATGCCATGACCCTGTTCCTTTTTGGATGGCAACATTGTCAAAGCTGTAATCATCAGAGTCTCTTATTCTGTTGTTGGGTCTCCTGGAAGACACTTCAATTCCCAAACAACAGCAGTTGAAGACTATTCTATGTTTTATGTATATATTGACTCAGCTGCAGTGACAGCTGAGATCAGTTAATAAATGGTGCTAAACTAAAAAAAAAGTTCAATCAGAATAAAATCATAATAAAATAAATATATATATGCATTCTTTGTTTTCATTTTTATCACTAGCACTTATTAAAGCCTGAGGCATAAACTGATATAGCTGATATAGCAGACAGAGTGTTACACTTGGAGTCAGAAAGACTTGAATTTGAATATTACTTAAATAATTGTTAGGTACATAAGGAGTCAATATAATAATGTGCACCAATTTGTAAAAATTAAAGTGCTATATAAATGTTTATTATTAATATTAATAAATAGAGTAATATTACCATTTATTGATTGTTTTAGAGTAAACTATTTTACAGTTAAACAAGCCATCCATCATATTGGTTATATTTCCTATTAAGCTAGGCAATGGGGTGACAAGAGTTCTGGAAAAGACAGAAAGAAGGATGTCTTTGTGTAACATTATGTCTTCATTCATTTGTTGTCATAGTCTTCTTTGATTATAAAGGGAAACAATATCGGTTAATAAACATTTACTATGCTTTTTCTATATTCAAGAATGTGTGTGGTGGTGATACAAAATAAAATGAATCACTATCCTCAGAGGACTCACAATTTAATTGGGCGATATGTAATTGGGAAATAGTAAGTATAAAAAATTAGTTATATGAAGGATACATAGGAAATATCTAACAGAGGGAATTAAGAGTGATTCAGATACTCTTCTTGTAGAACATGATATGTTACATGGGATTTGAATTGAAGGAAGCCAAGAGCTAGAGAAAAGGAAGTAGGACATTTGAAGAATGAAGAACAATGAGTGAAAATACACAGACAAATGAAATGACTTGTTTGAAGAACCATAAGAATGCTCTTGTCACTGGACTGAATAATACCTAGATCCGGGGGAGGGGAGATAAAATTGTAAAGATAAGGGTAAGAACTAGGTTATGAACAATGTTGAATGTCAAATACTTAATCTTGGAGATAATTTGTTCTATGCTCAATGCTGTTTATGTTCTTATGCATACCCTCCATAGCTTTCTGAAACCTAAAATATCTTTTAACTGAAGATAGTAAAGGTGAATGATACAATAAATGACCAAATCTATTTTTGAGGTTTTCCCCAAGCTTGATGGAGCTTACATTCCACTTGAACAACTTTTCTAAACCTTTAGTTGAATCAGTGACCCTACTGATAATAAAAGCATTGTTTTCAGGAATTTTTTTATTGCTAGGCTGTGATAAATTTAGGGACAAATATTGAAATTATTCATCAATAACCTGATTTCAAGTCCTGATTCCATCATGTATGGTCATGATTTGGTCATGAAAAAAGTCTTCTAAGTTCTTTGCATTTTGCTTTCTTCATTTGGAAATGTAAACATTTCTGCTATTTCATAGAACTTTTGAGGAAACCAAGAAAGGTAATGTATGGAAAGTTCATTATGACTATAAATTGTTACAAATTATTATCCAAATTGCCTTATTTTGCCATTGATAATGTTACAATTCAATTTTTTAAAATTATTTATTTAAGGCAAAGGGGTTAAGAGTGAATTGCCCACTGTCACACATCTTGACAATTATTAAATGTCTGAGGCCACATTTGAACTCAGGGCCTCTTGACTCCAGGGCCAGTGCTCTATCCACTCTGCCATCAAGCTGCCCCAACAATTTACTTTTGAAAGCTATGCAAGTGAGCACAATCCTTGGATCTTTCCACTCACAAAGTGAATGACTACATGAAATTTTTTTTTTGCAAAATTGAGAAATAGGGATTGGATCTCTGATTTACTTGACTAGAAAGTTTCTTTTAAGGAATAACCTCTACCAGTGAGACATTTGCCTAAATAATTAGAAAGCTAAATGATTTTTCATGATCAAATGGGAAGTAAGGATCAAAGAAGAGACTTGAACACAAGATCTTCTTGGCTCTAGAATTAGTGTATTTCATCATATCTCTATGCACTACATCACAATGCTTCATTCACTGCTGAGATAATTGCTATTGCTATTGCCATTTTTGAGATGAGGGTACTGAGATAGGTACATAGATAAGAAAACAAAGCATGTATCCAGAGAAGATATATACCTTTGAAAAGAAAAATACCATAAATCAGGGCTTGATTTCTGTTGTTGGTGGTTTCTAGACAAAAGTAATTAATGGGCAAATGCTGTCAAGGCAGAATAAACTTAAAAGTATGTCATGGCATATCCCCGCCTACCCCAAGGATTGGTTGGCAAAAAGTTAGCAACACACTAATGAAAGTCTACTCCTTTAGTCAAGAAGAGATAAAGGTATTTAGAGAAAATACCTTTTCTATTATCAATTACACATAATCATTTCAGTTAAAAAACTTCAGACTATAATTTTTTGGCATTCCATAATTCTATGAATGCAGAATCCAAATGACATTTTAATATCAGTAAAAAAGCTTTCTTGATATTAAAAATAAACATTTTTAATTTAGAACTATTTAGACCTATGATTATCAAATTTTTCAGTTCAACTTCTTCTTTATTATGGAAGTCATATGTAATTCTATCTAGGAGAAATTGAAAAAGTGCCTAAGCTTTAGCACAGCTAAAATGACTTCAAACATTATATACTCCACCCCTTGAAAATGTCACATTTTATAAGAAATATTCTTTACATTATTTTTAGTAAGTTTTAAATCAAGTATTTGCCCATGTGGACAACAAATACTCTAGTAATCTCATTTTATTTTGATTTATTTTATGTACTTAATATTTCATAAATGAATCATGTATATGGAATTGAATCAAAGAATTTGCAATAATCAAAGAAAATGGTAAAAATATTATGACACTTTTCCAATAGATTATCAATAATTTTCAATTAGATTATATTGTTCTTTAACCCTGGGATTTTTTGTCAATTATTTTTTTCTTTTTAGAAAACGCTTTCCATTAAAATGGTTTTTGTATATTTTCTAGAGAAACAAGTTGTGAATGTTTATATGATCTGAATAATCATGTAATATAGTTTATCTCTCTATACTTGAAGAGTCTACTAACAGCTTTTCAATATATGTTATATATGTTATACATGTGTATGTATATGCATGCAAACAAGCATATATATGTATTGCACGTATATGCACACATGTACATATATTTAGTTTGATTATATATAACACATATATGCATCTATATGATGAATTTTGATAGGCTGAAGTTAGACTTGCCTCACAACACAACTAAACCAAGTGTTTACTAGTTATCTATTAACCAGTGAAAGATGTTAAGTCTTTAATTATCAACCTTATCTTTCCCTGAAATTTTCCAGTTGTACAGTTAGGCTAGTATTTCAGCCATCCCTTTTGCTTGTTCTGTCTTTGCTCTATATATTAATCGCAGGCCAACTTAGTGTTTAAAATTTTCTTTAACTTATATTTTTATGCTTGACTTCTTTTGAACACATATTAGAAATATTCTAATGCTTTCTTTCTCAGGAAATTTCCCTTGATATTGAATTCCATGTTTCTGAAGCCTCTGTATTATTTCTTTAGTTTATATTACTTTTGCTGCACTACATTGATTTCAGATATGATTTTAACTTAATGACTTCATCTTTCAGTTGATGTGTAAAAAATATTTGAGGTTTTTTCCCCTCCTGAATCTTCTTTTTCAGTTGGACATTAAAACATTCATATTTATTGGTATGTGAGATATTAATAATTTTTAAAATTCTTTTCTGGAAATATCTCATAGCTCTAAAATTGTTTCTGTCTTGGTAATGCTTGATTCCTGTTCTGATGTATTTCTTTATAGCTCCAGCTTTTCTTCTCACATTCTTACTATGGTAATAGTCACTGAATATTCTCCTTTAAGCTTATTCTGGAATATTTCTATATTATTTTGCTAAGCTCATAAATTCATTATCAATATTGTAAATGTATTTAAAATTATTCTCTTTTACTTTATTTTTGCTAATTAGATTCATGCCATCAAACTAAAAAAGACTGCAGAATTCAAGTCTAAGTATTCCTGACTTATTTCAAAATGGTGAGTGACATCATTATAGTTTAAGTTATCTATTTTAAAATTTGGCAAAATTTCCCATTTTCATTAATTGAAAATTTTCAATTATTTTTGTCTTTTCAAATTTTGGTGACTCTCTTGTTTTATCTCTTATTTTCATATCATATAACCTTAGGACTAAAGTTATTTTTATTATTATTCATTGGTTGTTAATACATTGCTATTTGATTTGAAGCTGATTATCCCACACACATAAAAGCCTTCTCCATAACTAATGAGTTGTTAACAATTTTTGTTTAATGTCGAACCGAAAAATAATAAAAAAGTATATCTTCATTTCATACACTCTTATGGTTTTCTGTCTCTGATGGATAGTACCATCAATAACAAAGCACATTAAGAAAATAGGATAAAGGGATTTTTACATATTTATTGAGTGTGACAAAATATCTTGCTTCCTATGGATAAAAATATCAAACAAATTTGAACATATTCCACTTACTCTACTATGTCAACTCGATTATTGAATAAGAACAGATGAAAATATTACATTGAGTTTTCTATCTTCTAAAGTAATATAAAGGTTTTTTTTTCCATATTGGTTAGGGTGCTAAACATTCAGTGTTAAAGACAACATGTAATTAGGAAGTATTTCAGAGTTCTTGTTGGGTCTTCACTATTTTTGTAGTAATCTTAGTCCACAATGAGGAATTTCCAAACATATTTTACTCTTACTGCTATTTCCTTACCTTGCCTCTTTTGCCTCTCCTGCTCCCACAAATATATGAATAACAAGCATGACAAAATTTTAACAAGAGAAAATAAAAATTAAGAAAAGAAAGTTATCAATACCAAAGACATTCACTATCTCAATGCTTTGAACATTTAAACATTTTTGCAGGAAAAGATTATTGTTATTATGAAATAAAATAGCTGAGTTTTTGTAAGAGCAGCCCCACATAACATCAGTACATTCTTGAAAAGGAAAATAAGAAGATGCTAAAGAACATGACAAAAATTAAATTATTCACATTTTATTCAACATGAATTGCTAAGTTACTCTTAGTCATTTCAGAATCAGTTGCCTATTCAGGCAGAGGATTGCCTGGTGAAAGCAAAAGTCAAAATCAATATCAAATTAGATGAAAGAATAAAGATGTAAAGGTATAATATGTGATTACAACTACTCCAATTCAACCTATTAAAACAAGATGTCAACTTTAAAAAATGAAAAAATGAGAAAAACAAAGAAAATATGATCTTAGAAACATATATTAACACTGCCTAAAAAAATTAATGAAAATATTGCACATATATTAATGAAACAACCTGGTTGAAAATCCTGGCTTTTCATTGCCTTCCTACATGAGCTTTGAGATCTCATAGCATCTCAGAACCTCAGTTTCTTCATCTGTGAAATGAGATCTTTGAATGTGGTGTCTTCTAGTAATTTTTCAACTCATTGTATGATCTTTCACCAATTTCAGAGGAAAAATGTCAGTCCAGTGATCTTCATAAATAGTAAATATTTATTCCACATACATATTGGACACTTGTAGCAACACCAGTTTGGCATACAAAATCCTTCTAAAAACTGTCAAGTGAAGGGTGAATGAAGATTCAAAATGATTACAAAGCAACAGTGAGATTTGTTTAGGATAAATTCTAAAAAGAGATATATTTAAGGGTAGGAGATACCCAGAGTAATTCATCTGCTAAATGGTCAAATCATCTCCTGAGTATTTATAGAAAGAAAATAAACAAAAGTTAATAAATAAATCTGATATAGATCTTTCAGTTGGTAATTCGTTGGTGGTCTATTCTCCAAAGCAACAAGATTGAATTATGAGATTTCAGCTTAAGCTTCACAATAATCATTGTAATGAAAGATAAATTATAGATTTATGACTGAGTATAACCAAATATAAGATGAAAAAATCTATGCTATTGCAAAATCATTTTTAAAAGCATTGTGATTTTTTTTAAGAAATCACAAATTTGGGCATATTTATTCAAATGAAAATGACACTAAAGATATTTGTTTTATCAAGAGAAACTACCAAGAAGATATCCTTCTGTTTGTGAATAATCATTATCTCATCTCTATAAGCACACTTTCATGTTATTACATTGTGATCTTCATTGTCTCTTTTATTGATATTTTATTTTTACAAATAAATGTTGTGAAAATTTTTCAACATTCATCCATATGCAAATGTATATTTATGAGTTACAAAATGTGTTTCCACCCTCCCTTCCCATTCTACTCCCCCTCAGTGGTGAATGGTGAGATTAACATTGTACATATATTTATTTGATGAACATATTTTACAGATTAGTCATTTTCAGTATGAGGACTTATGATTAAGGGACAGAAATATGATATTTTTTATAAAGTGTTCATCAGATTCTGAAGGCCTTTTAATTTCTTTTGTTTCGTTTGTTTTGTTTTTGTTTTGTTTTTTCTTCTTCTGGAAGGGGATAGAATTTTCCATAGCCAGTCTAATAAACTTGTTCTAGTTCTTTGAACTGCTGAGGAGAGCTGCTTCCATCAAGACTGATCATCTCACAATGTTATTGTTAATGTTTAAATTGTTCCCTTGGTTCTGCTTCCTTTGCTCAGCCTCATATCTTGTAACTCATTCCATAGCTTTTCTAGAGTATGACCATTTGTGGCTTCTTATAGAATAATAATATTCCATGGTATCCATGTACCATAATTTGTTTAGCCATTCCTCAATTAACAGTCATCTGTTCAATTTCCAATTCTTTGTCACTACAAAAAGAACTGTTATGAATATTTTGGAACATCTTGGACTTTTCCCAATTTTTATAATTTCTTCTGGATATAGGCCTAGAATTGGAATTTCCTGAGTCAAAGGGAATGACCAGAGTTTTATTGCTCTTTGGGAATAGTTCCATATTTCTCTGCAGAGTGGTCAGATCATTTCACAACTCCACCAGCAATGCATTAATTTTACAATCCTCCCTCAACCTCTCCAAAACTGATCATTTCCCCTTTTTGTCATCGAGGTCAATCTGATGACTGTGAGATGGTACCTCAGAATTGTTTTAATTTGCATTTCTCTAATTAATAATGATTTGGAGCATTTTTCACAAGATTATATATAACTTTAATTTCTACATTTGAAAACAGTATATTCACATCCTTTGAGCATTTATCAAGTTGGGAATGACTTGCAACTTTATAAATTGTTGTAATTCTTTATATATTTTACAAAGGAGACCTTTATCAGAACCTCTAGTTATGAAGATTGTTCCCAAACTTTCTGATTTCCTTTTCATTTTTTTAGTGCAAAAGCTTTTTAATTTAGTAAAGTAAAAGCGATCCACTTTTTGCAGTTAATAATGTGCTCTAATTCTTGTTTGATCATAAATTTGTCCCCTTTCCATAGAACTGATAGTGAACTTCTTTTTAATTTATCTATGATGTCTCCCTTTATGTTTAATCCTGTACAGATTTTGGTCTTATTTTGGTTTAGGTTGTGAGATGTGAGTCGATGCCCAGTTTGTGCCATAGCATTTTCCAGTTTTCCCAACAATTTTTGTCAAATAGTTAGTTCTTATCCCAAAGCTAATGTATTTGGTTTTGTCAAACAGTAGATTACTGTAGTCATTCATTGCCATTTCATTTGAACCTATACTAATCCACTGATCCATTACTCTATTTCTTAATAACTTCTAGGAAGTTTTGATGACTGGCCATTTATAATATAGAATTAGAAATGTTTTAGGCTACCTTCCTTTACATTTTTTTCATCAGTTCCCTTACCTTTTTATCAGTTCCCCTGACCTTCTTTTTGCTTCAGATGATTTTTGTTACTATTTTGTCCAGCTTGGTAATATAGTTATTTGATAGTTTGATTGGTATGGCACTGAATAAACAATTTAATTCAGGCAGAATTTTCAATTTTATTATATTAACTCAACTTAACAAAGAGCAATTGATATTTTCCCAAGTATTTATATCTGACTTGATTTGGGTGAGATGTGTTTTATAATTATGTTCATACAGTTTCTGGGTTTTTCTTGGGAGGTAGAGTCCTAAGTATTTAATGTTGTCTATAGTTTTTTTAAATGAAATTTGTCTTTCTATCTCTTGCTTTTGAGCTTTACTGTTATTGTATAGAAATGTTGATGATTTATGTGGTTTTATTTTATAACCTGTTACTTTGCTGAGTTTGTTAATTGTTTCAAGGAAATTTTTAGTTGGTGAATGCTTTGCCTCCTTGTTGGCATTTCTGATTCCTTCAATTACTTTTTCATTGCTAAAGCTAGCATTTCTAATATTATATTGAATAGTAATGGTGATAATGGGAGTCCTTTTTTCATCAGCTGATTTTATTGGAAATGGTTTGAGTTCATTCCCATTATGTATAATAATGTTGATCATTTTAGTTACTATTTATTATTTTAAAGTAAACTCCAGTTATTTCTAAATTTTCTTATTTTTTATTCAGAATGGGTTTTGTATTTTATCTAAAACTTTTTCTGCATCTATTGATATAATCCTGATTTCTGTTGGTTTTGCTATTGATATTATGTTGAGGATTTTTCTAATTTATAAAGTCTTTTTTCTAATTTTCTATTAATTCTGTGTAAGGGTCTTTGATGGAACTATGAAAAGGTGAATGTTTTTGAAGATATAGCACTATTTGCATTGATCCACAGAAAACTAGAATGTTTTCTCAGGAAATTCTGAAATTATTCGTATATATATATATATATATATATATATATATATATATATATATTAGATGATCAAGGATCTTTACTAGAAACAAGATAGTAAACTAAAAATTCAGGTTACTAATTTTACAGCACTTAGTTGGTAGGGTAGCATTAGTATGTTTCTTATGAAAGTTATGCAAGTGTTCAATAAACTGAACCAAAAATTCACTAAGAAGTATAGTCTTGTATACATGAATAGAATTTCACTTACCCCAAGTTTTCCAATGTCACAAAATTCATGCTGATGATGTTATATGAATCTGAATCAAAAACAAAGCAAAAAGAGCAAAAACAATTCTTCCTTTCTCATAATATAATCAGCATGGTAGCATAATTAGAGGTTTATAATAAAGAACATTTTAGGTCTCTTTGAATAGTAAAATTATGATCCAATAGAAAGCAAAAAACAATGGGCAATAGTTAAGAATCACTTTCCTACAGGGGGTGGAGCCAAGATGGCTGCAGGAGAAGAGCCTCTCATAGGTGTTCTCTCCAAAATATTTCAAAAACTTTGAAATTATGACTCTAACTAAATTTTTGAGAAACAGAACCAATAGAAAGAACCATTCTCTAGGCCAAGGTAACCTGGAAAATAGTGGAAAAACTCTGTTCCATGGGATTGGAGGAGTGACTGCACCAGAGCGAAGGAAGTTCAGCCTCCCAGGAATAGTCCCAGAGAGCCTGGGAACAGCAGCATCTGGCAGCAGAAGCAGTTTTCTGACTTGCACACCAGGGAGCACCAAGCACAACTTGGAATATCGGCAGGGAGACCTCTGTCACAGTGAGGGCAAAACGCAGGCCCTCAGTGTGTTTGCAGCACTCAGTTCCCTGCCACTGCCGCTACCACACTGAGTGCTGGGACTATTCCCCCCATTCTTGCTTCCCTCCCCCCACCCCCCACAGAAGGCATTCTGTTAATCTTTACATTGTTTCCATGGTATACATCGATCTCAGTTGAATAAGATGAGTGAGAAATTATATCCTTAAGGAAGAAAAATAAAGTATGAAATATTAAAATTACATACGATGTTTTTATTTCTAAGTTGAAGTCTTTGGTCTATGTTCAAAGTCCACAATTATTTCTCTGGATACAGATTTCATTCTCTGTTGCAAATACACCAAAATTGTCCCTGGTTGGTGCACTGATGGAATGAGCAAGTACATCAAGGTTGGTCATCATCCCATGTTGCTGTTAGGTTGCACAATGTTTTCCTGTTTGTGCTCATCTTGCTAAACATCAGTTCATGCAAATCCTTCCAGACTTCCCTGAATTCCCATCCCTCCTGGTTTCTAATAGAACAATAGTGTTCCATGATGTACATATACCATAGTTTGTTAAGCCATTCCCCAATTGATGGACATTCATTTAATTTCCAATTCTTTGCCACCACAAACAGGGCTGCTATGAATACTTTTGTACAAGTGATGTTTTTACCATTTTTCACAATCTCTTCAAGGTACAGACCCAGTAGTGGTATTGCTGGATCAAAAGGTATGCACACCAAGTATACCCAGCTAGGGAAAAAAGTAACAAAATTCATCTGGAGCAACAAAAGGGCAAGAATAGAAAGGCGAACTGATGGAAAAAAAAGTGTAAAGGAAAGTGGCCTAGCTCTACCAGATCTGAAACTATACTATAAAGCAGCAGTCATCAAAACTGCCTGGTACTGGTTATGAAATAGAGTAATGGATCAGTGGATTAGAATACGTTCTAAATAAGTTGCACTAAATGACTACAGTAATCTACTATTTGACAAATCAAAAGACATTAACTTTGAGATACGAACTCACTATTTGACAAAATTTGTTGGGAAAACTGGAAAATAGCATGGCAAAAATTAGGCATGCAAATTAAAACAAAATGAGGTATAATCTCACAACTATCAGATTGCCCAAGATGAGAAAAAGGGAAAATGGTCAATGTTGGAGAGTTGTGTGAGTATTGGGATATTGATGCATTGTTATTGAAGTTGTAAATGGATCCAACCTTTCTGGAGAGCAGTATGAAACTATGCCAAAAGAGCAACAAAACTGTTCATATCATTTGACCTAGCAATTCCAATTTTAGGTCAATATCCATAAGGAATTATAGAAAAAGGGAAAAGTCATACATGTTTCAAAATATTCATAGCAGCTCTTTTTGTAATGTCAAAGAATTAGAAATTGAGGGGATGCCCATCAACTGGGGAATGGCTAAACAAATTATGATACATGAATACCGTGGAATCCTATTGTACTATAAGAAACCATAAATCCTGGGACTCTAGAGAAACATGGAATGACTTATGGTATCTGATGCTCATTAAAGGGGTAGAACCAAGGAAACAATATACACATCAATAACAATATTATGAGATAAACAATCTCAAATGGAAGCAGTTCCTCTCAACAGTCCAGAGAGATGGGACAGTGGTATTAGACTATGGTTTATATTATCCCCATCCAGAGGAAGAAAAACAATACTAACCAAAACACACACACACACACACACACACACACACACACACACACACACACAAAACAACCCTTTAGAATCTGATGAACACTTTATGGAATCTTCTCTTATGTATCTTTTTCCCTTGATCCTAATTCCCAATTCCAAAAATTACTATTCTGTACACATGCATATCAAAATATGTATGTACAATGATAACCTGACTGTTCCCCAATGAAGGGAAGGAGGGGGTGGGAAGCGAGGGTGGAAGGAAATTGTGTAACTTAAAAATATATGTGTTCATATTGCTAAAAATGGATAAATAAATTTGATAGAAAATAAAAAATTAAAAGTGATGCTATTGAAAAGAGAAATTTCCAAAAAATCTGGAAAGTTTATATGAACTTATGAAAAGTGAAACAGGCAGAAAAGTTTAAACATTGTACCCTCTATCAATTGCATTATGTGATGGCCAATGAATGATTGATGAATTCTGGCTTGTTTATAAATATGAGTAGCATATAATGGATTGGATTTGGTATTTCATGAATTTACTACTTAAATGAAATGACAACTTATATCTAAAAAAATTTTAGCAATCTTTGGAGAAAAATAACGGTCAACCAAAACAGACAAAAATTATAGGCAATCTCCCTAATTAATGTTGATTAAAAAAAATCTTAAATAAAATTTTAACAAAGAGAAAAAAGCAAGTTATTACTAAGATAATACACTGTGGCCAGATAGTGTTTATACCAGGTAGGCAGGGGAGGTTCAATATTAGGAAAACACTCAATATAATTTAACATATCAATAGCAAAACCAAATGGAATCAGTATTATTTCAATAGATACTGAAAAAGCATTCATAAAATACAACATCCATTCCTATTAAAAACAAAAGTTCAGGAATAAATGGAGTTTTCCTTAAAATAATAAATATTATCTATCTAAACCATCAACAAATATTATCCATAATGGGAACAAACTCAGAGCATTTCCAATAAAATTAGGGGATGAAACAAGGATGCCCATTTTCATCATTATTATTCAATATGGTATTGGAAATATTAGCTGTAGCAATAAGTGAAGAAAAGGAAATTGAAGGAATCAGAATTGGCAATGAGGAGGCAAAGCTTCCTTGCAGATGATATGATTGCATGATTAGAGAATCTGAAAAATCATCTAAAAAGTTCCTTCAAACAATTAAGAAATTCAGCAAAGTAGCAGGATCTAAAATAAATCCACATAAATCCTCATCAGTTGCATGTATGAACAGTAAAGCCCAAGAGCAAGAGATGAAAGAGAAATTCCATTCAAAATAACTATAAACAATGTTAAATACTTGGGGATCTACTTTCCAAGTAAAACCCAGAAACTGTATGAACACTAGAAAGCACTTAATACCCAAATAATATCAGAACTAAATAATTGGGAAAATGTCAATTCTTCATGGTTAGGTAGAACTAATATAATAAAAATGATAATTCTACCCAAATTAAATTACTTATTACAGTGCCATACAAATTAAATTACCAAATACCTATTTTACCAATCTAGAAAAATTTGTAATAAAATTCATCTGGAGCAATAAAAGGTCAAGAAAGAAGGAAACAAGTAAAAAAATGTAAAAGAAAATGATCTAGCTCTACCAGATCTAAAACTATACTAGAAGGCAACAGTCATCAAAATTGCCTGGTACTGGTTCAGAAATAGTGTAATAGATTAGTGAATTATAATAGGTTCAAAAGAAAAGACCTAAATGATTATAGCAATCTACTATTTGACAAATCCAAAGACCTCAGCTCCTGGGATTAGACCTCACTATTTGACAAAAATTGTTGGGAAAACTGGAAAATAATATGGCAAAAACTAGGCATAGACCCACATCTCATGTGGGTACAGGATTTAGACATAAAGAATGACAATATAGATAAATTAATAAACAAAGGAATACTCTAGCTATGAAATTCATGGAAAGGGGATAAATTTATTAGGAAACAAAATTAGAATATGTTATAACCTGCAAAATGAATAATTTTGACTACATTAAAGTAAAAAGCGTTTGCACTAATAAAATCAATGCTACCAAAATTAGAAGGAAAGCTGAAAGCTGGGACACAGCCTTTGCAAATTGGAATTCTGATAAAAGTCCCATTACTAAAATATATGGAGAATTGCATTGAATTTATAAGGTTACAAGTCATTCCCCAATTTATAAAGAGTCAAAGGATAGGAATAGACAGTTTTCAAATGAATAAATTAACATTATATATAATCAAATAAAAAAATGCTCCAAATAATTATTGATTAGAGAAATGCAAATTAAAACAACAATGAGATATCATCTCTTATCTATCATATTATCTCAGATGAGAAAAGGGGAAGACAACCAATTTTGGAGAGGTTGTAGGAGGATTAGGACATTGATTAATTGCTGGTGGAGTTATGAACAGACCCATCTCTGTAGAGCATTATGGAACTATGCCAAAAGAGTAATAAAACTGTTCATATCCTTTGATGCAAAAATTGCAATTCTAGGTCTATATCCAGAAGACATTATTAAAAATGGGAAAAATCCTCCATGTTCCAAAATTTTCATAGCAACTGTTGTTTATTGGCAAAGAATTGGAAATTGAGAGGATGTCCATCAATTGAGGAATGGCTAAACAAATTATGATACATGAATGCTATGGAATACTATTGTTATATACAAAAACATTAATGTTCAGAATCTAGAGAAGCATGGAGTGACTTATGGTATGTAATGTTTACTTAGCAAATGGAACAGAACCAAGAGGAGAATGCACACATCAACAACATTATGAGATGAACAACCTTGATGCAAGCAGCTCCTCTCGACAGTCAAGAGAGCTAGGACAATTGAATTTGACTGGATATGGACTATATTGTCTCCAACCAAAATAAGGAAAACAAAAAACACATACACACACACACACACAAAATACCAACCCTAAATAATCTTATGAACACTTTATAAAAATTATCTCTTATGTATCTCTTTCCCTTAATCCTGATTCCTCATACCAAGAAATGGATTAATCTGCAAACACGTTTGTCAATAATATGTGTGTATAATGTTAACCTGACTCTTCACTGCTGAGGGGAGGGAGGTTGGAAGGGATGGTGGAAGGAAGTTTTGTAACTAAAAAAATTTGCATGTGTATATGGATTCAAAAAATAAATTAATTAACAAAAATTAAGGGCCAGTACATCATGGTGGATAGAATGTTGTACCTGGAGAAATGAAAACTATTGCTTAAATCCTATCTCCTCACATTTATTGCCTATTTGAAATCTTGACAAATCATTTAACACAAAAGCACCTCAGTTTCCTCACCTAGAAAATTATATTCATAAAGACCCAATCAGTTTCAAATCTATGATCCTGTGAAAAGTTCTAAGGCTTCTGGATTTAGATGTAAGAATGGCATGATAGAAGTGAAGGAATGAGACATTTATTTAGTACTTATAAAGTATACTAAACACTTTATAAAAAATTATCTCATTATTTCTTCACAAAAATCCAGTGAAGTTTATACTATTATTTTTCCTATTTTATAACTGAGGAATTTGAAGTAGATAGAGGTTACATGATATTTACAGAGTTACACAGCCAGGAACTATTTGAAGGAAGATTTGAACTCAGATCTTCCTGACTCCATATCCAGTGCTCTATCCACCTAGATGGAGGGGAGTTTGTAGAAAGAAAACCATAATTTAATAATTTGTGCATCATCATCTATTTTTAGCTTTTTTGGGAAAGTAAAGATATCATAAACATTTAAAAAATTCCGGATAATATCTATCAGGCTTCTATGTAAATTAATGTAATGTCTTCTAAGTTTACATGTGCTTTATTTTGTCTTTGTGAGTAGAACCGTAGAGAGACTTTCCCCTATTTCTTGATGTGCAATTTTATTCCATCTGATATTTTTAAAATTCACTGGAATAGAACCATATGAAGCACATTGCTTCTGAAGTTATTTAAAAAAGCAAACAGAACTAAGAGCCACCTTCTATCATTTTGGCATTCTGAATTGGCAGCCATGGGAGTTTGTGTGAGTATTAATGTTGTAATATAGCCTGAAAATATGTTTTACTATATTTCACTTAAGAGAAAATGGATAGAAGGATTTAACAAGAAAAAATAATTTAATACAAACAAGAGGAAAACACTCTCCACAAGCAACATAATTCTCACTGGTGTACTGGAAGACAGATTCCTAAAGTGATGGTAAAAACTAGCAAGTGAGTGTTACTATTAAAGCTTTTTTTCCTGGGAAGTTAATTTCAGAAGCTTCCTGGGAAAATAATAAATGGTAGTTGTCTGGTCCTGTTAACTTCTTGTAGATGAGTGGTGAATGGTACTTGCACTATTCAGAGATTCAAACTGGAAATGGTCATGAATTTCAATATTCTTTACTAGACTAATTGTGGTAAATGTTATATTAGGGGTTTGGAATTTTAAAGGACACAGAGCTCAACTGACATGAATATTTTGCTTGCTACAAAAAGATGTTATCTCATTATGTAATTCTGTTATATCTCTTATAGTTTATTTTTCTTTGTTAAGGACATGATTTCTCTCATCACATTCAACTTAGATCAACACCTACTATGGAAACAATGTAAAGACTATCAGAGTGCATTCTGTGGGAGGGTGAGGAGAGGAAAGCAAGATTAGGGGGAAATTGTAAAACTCCACATAAATAAACTCTTTCAAAAAATAAAAAATGAATTCATGATAAAAAAAGTAAATAAAATGTAAGACAGACTCCTAAGTCTATCTAGCCTTAGTTGGTCTTATATTCATTTCTTTTATTTTGTAAGAAAATGTTTAAAACTTCAATTCACAGGTTACTGCACAGATCACTGCAAAATGTTTAAGTTTAAACAAAATAAAAACACCTCTAGATTGGGTTGGTCATCAAGGGCAGGAGAAAAGAGAAACAATCATGAGATGGTGTCTGATCAATATAAATCCAACATACATTCATTCCTTTACTAGGTTCAGCTAATAGAAACATAAAGTCAAAGTTGAAAGAATCATCATAGCTCTCTAGGAAAAAGCACTGAGATTCAAAAGATGAGGAAACTGAAGTCTTGAAAAGTTACTTAACGTGTCCACCTCCATACAGTAGTAAGAATTTGAAGTAGAATTTTTACCCAAGTCCCCTGAATATAGAGCCAGTTTTCTACATGGACTTCTGTCATTACTCTTTTCCATCACCATTACATTTTCTTTTTATTCTATATCTTAAATATCATACCTGATCTTCTGTTACCAACATATATGATGATATTCAGGTGTTTTCTCCAAACATACCAATATTAGTATGCCCTATGGAATTCATTCATGTCTCTAAAGTATCTTATTCTCTTGGTCCCAAGATTTTTATGGAATTTAGCAAAGAGTAGGTAGCTTCCAATGCATCCAAATAACAAAGATTAGTTTGTATATGTAGAATAATGTTTGTCCTTCATTTTAGAAGTAGACTAGAACATCAGGAAGGTGATACCATGACAAGCACATGAATTGGATTTGAGGGAGGGGGGTTGTGCTATGTCATCAGCCTCACTTTCTTCTCTGAATACATCTGAGTCAAGACCAGATATGAATCAGGATGACTGGTGATAGCCTTGGATTTCAAGCAATTATGGTTAAGTGACTTCCACAAGGTCACACAGCTACTAAGTGACAGATATGTGAGGCAGGATTTGAACTCCTGTTCTCCTGTTGCCAAGGCCAGTGCTCTATCCACTATGGCACCTAGCTGCCCTTTAGATGTACAATAGCAAATTCTTAAAACAGTAATTATATTGATGATAGCACAAAGGGGATGCAAAATGTTAGAGAGAGATGAATGAATGAAATACAATAGGCAGTAAATCATTGATCACCTTACCTGCTTTAGAATCATATGATTAGGTCTTCCTGTTGCTTCTTGTTATAGATGACTCTGTGTTAATTGTATCCAGTCCTGAATCTTCTAATTAAAATTTATAAATGCACCAAAGAGTAAAGAGGAAATTTCAGGTTGTAACACACATTTGTATGGATAATATGTTTATTAATGTACTGCAGAAAATATATGGTCTTCAGCGCAGAAAGACTTCCTTGAAGAAATAAGGAAGGAGCTTAAAAATTTGGGAGAGACAATTAATACCTTGCAACAAGAAAACAAAACCTTAGAAAGTACAATTAGACAAATACAAAAGGAGAATAAATCTCTGAGATCATCAATTGGACAATTACAAAATGAGAATAAATCTCTCACAATATCAATTGGACCAATAAAAAATGAGAATAAATCTCTCAGATCCTCAATTGGACAAATATAAAATGAGAATATTTCTCTCAGATCTTCAAATGGGCAAATGCAAAAAGAAACTAATTCTCTCAAAACCTCAATTGGTCAAATGGAAAGCTCTTTCAAAAGTAGAACTGACCAAATGGAAAAGGAGTTGCAAAACATTAATGAAGAAAACTCCTCTCCCAACAAAAGAATGGAGTCTACAGAAACTAATGACTCCATGAGATAGCAAGAGTCTGTTAAACAAAATCAAAAAATAGAAAAAATAGAAGCAAATGTAAAATACTTCATCAACAAAACCACTGACCTTGAGAATAGATTAAGGAGGGGCAACCTGAAAATTATAGAACTTCCTGAAAACATTGAAGAGAAAAAAATCCTGGACTTAATATTACAGGATCTAGTGATGGAAAACTGCCCTGATATGGAATCAGAGGGCAAAGTAGTTATTGGAAGAGTACATTGATCCCCACCAGAAAAAGATCCTAAAATGAAAACACCAAGGAATATTGTGGCCATACTACAGAACTATCAGATAAAAGAGGAAAATCCTTCAAGCAGCTGGCTGCATCAACATTAAGGGATCAAAGGGCCTGAAATGAGATATTTCAAAGAGCAAGGGAGCTTGGAATGCAGCCAAGAATCTACTTTCCTGCAAAGCTGAGCCTTCTCTTACAGGGAAAAAGATGGACATTTAACAAAATGGAAGAATTCCAAATATTTCTGATGAAAAGACCAGAGCTAAAAAGAAAATTTGGACATTAAACAGGAGGTTCAAGAAACACATGAAAAGGTAAAAAAAAGGGGGGATCGGTAAAAGGAAAAAAAATTCAATCCAGTAAGTTGAAACTGGTTATATCCCAGCATAGAGGAAAAAAGATTCTCATAAATCTTGAGAATTATAACTCTAACAGAGAGAATAAACCTAGCCAGAAATGATGGACATTCATGACCTATCCATGAGACTGCTATCTAAAGAGATATAACTGGCTTTAACCCCACTTGTGAGAAAAACTCTAATAACTCTCAGGAATTTTGACTGTATTTGATAGAATATACTGAACTAGAAGGGACAGACACTTAGAATATTCTATCACTTAGATAGAATGATCTAAAAAACACTACTTCCCTAAAAAGGGGGGACAGGAACGAGACTGGAGGAAGGAGGGGAGTGGATGGGGTAAATCTCATCACACTAAGAGGTACAAAAAAACCTATGTTAATAGAGAGCAAGAAGGCAGCAGATGAGAAACACCTGATTGTTCTTCTCATCAGACTTAGCTTAAAGTCAACCTACACATACTCAGTTAACTTATAAAATATCTAGCCTTTCAAGTATTAAAAGGGGAAAAGGGCAGGGGGGGAACAGAGAAAGGGAAGGGGAGTGGGGAAAAAAGGGGAAATAACAAAAGGAATGGAAAGAAAAAGGGAAAAGGGGAAAAATGGAAAGGGGAAAGAAAGGGGAGGGTGTGATATTAGTAGGGCAAACACACTGAAGGGGGTGGTATTCAGAAACAAAATACTTAGGAATATGGATAAAGGGGGGGAGAAAGGGGGAAAATACAAACAGAGGAAAGATAGCACAGAAGGCAATAAAGAATTAGTAATCATAACCTTGAATGTGAATGGGATGAACTCTCCCTTAAAATGTGAGCAAATAGCAGAGTGGATTACAAACCAGAATCCTACAATATGCTGCTTACAAGAAACTCATTTGAAGCAGAGAGATACATATAGAGTAAAGGTAAAAGGCTGGAGCAAAATATATTTTGCTTCAGCTGAAGTAAGAAAAGCAGGTGTAGGAATCCTTATCTCAGAAAAGCAGAAGCAAAAATAGACAGCATTAAAAGAGATAAGGAAGGAAACTTTATCCTCCTAAAAGGTACCATAGACAATAAAGTCACTTCAATATTGAATATATATATATGCACCCAGTGGGACAGCACCCAAATTCTTAGAGGAGAAGCTGAAAGAACTACAGGAAGACATAGACAGAAAACTCTACTAGTGGGAAACCTCAACCTCCTGCTATCAGATCTAGATGAATCGAATCATAAAATAAACAAGAAAGAAGATAATGAAGTAAGTAGATTGTCAGAAAAATTAGATATGGTAGACTTATGGAGGAAACTGAATGGAACTTATACAAACAACATTGAAGAGAAACAAAATACAAAATAATACAAAAAATACAAAAAAATACAAAAAAAATACAAAAAAAATACAAAAAAAAACTTATACAAAAATTTACCATGTGCTAGGACATAAAAACCTAATGATCACCTCACCTGCAGAAAAGCAGAAATAGTTAATATATCTTTCTCAGATCACAATGCAATAAAAGTCATATGCAATACTGGGCCAAGGAGATATAGAACCAGAACAAATTGGAAACTTAATAACCTCATTTTAAAAAATGAATGGAACAAAAAATTAATTATAGAAAGTATTAAGCATTTTATCCTAGATAATGATAATAATGAAACAACATACCAAAACCTATGGGATTCATTCAAAGCAACTCTCAGGGGATATCTTATACCTCTAAATGCTTACATGAATAAATTGGAGAAAGAGGAAATCAATGAACTAAACATGCAACCAAAAAATTAGAGAAAGAACAAATCAGAAATCCCCAATTAAATACCAAATTAGAAATTCTAAAAATTAAAGGAGAAATTAATAAAATCAAAAGCAAAAAACTATTGAATAAATAAATAAAACCAAAAGTTGGTATTATGAAAAAACTAATAAAATTGATAAACCTCTGGTCAATTTGATCATATCAATAGATACTGAAAAAGCTTTTGACAAAATACAGCATCCATTGCTATTAAAAACAATAGAGAGTGTAGGAATAAAAGGACTGTTCCTTAAAATAATTAGCAGTATCTATCTGAAACCATCAACAAGCATTATATTCAATGGGGAAAGGCTAGAGGCATTCCCAATAAGATCAGGGGTGAAACAAGAGTGCCCATTATCACCACTATTACTCAATATTGTATTACAAATGTTAGCATCAGCAATAAGAGAAAAAAAAAGAAATTGAAGGAATTAGAATTGGGAAGGAAGAGACAAAACTCTCACTCTTTGCAGATGACATGATAGTCTATCTAGAGAATCCCAAGAAATCATCCAAAAAACTACTGGAAATAATTAGCAATTTTAGCAAAGTTTCAGGTTATAAAATAAACCCTCAAAATCCTCAACTTTTCTATATATGTCTAGCAAGATATAGCAGGAAGAGCTAGAAATAGAAATCCCATTCAAAGTAACTTCAGACGATATGAAATAGATGGGAGTCTATTTGCCAAGACAGACTCAGAATCTTTTTGAAAACAATTATAAAACACTTCTCACACAAATTAAATCAGATTTAAATAACTGGGAAAATATCAACTGATAGGTAGAGCTAATATAATAAAAATGACAATTCTATCAAAACTAAACTATGTGTTTAGTGCCCTACCAATCAAAATTCCAAAAAATTACTTTAATGAGTTAGAAAAAATTGTAAGTAAATTCATATGGAGAGATAAAAAGTCAAGAATTGCCAGGAGCTTAATGAAAAAGAGTGCAAAAGAAGGTGGCTTAGCCCTACCTGATCTAAAATTATATTATAAAGCATCACTCATTAAACCTGTTTGGTATTGGCTAAGAAATAGAGTGGTGGACCAGCGGAATAGACTAGGTGTAAAAGCAGGAGATGATTATAGTAATCTGCTGTTTGATAAATCCAAAGAGTCCAGCCATTGGGATAAAAACCACCCTCTTTGATAAAAACTGCTTGGGATAATTGGAAGTTAGTATGGAAGAATCTTAGATTAGACCAACATCTAACACCCTTTACCAAGATAAGATCCAAATGGTTACAGGACTTAGACATAAAAAAAAAATACTATAAGCAAATTAAAAGATCAAGGATTACTTTACCTGTCAGATCTATGGAAAGGGGATCAGTTTATGGCTAAGGAAGAGTTGGAGAACATCACCAAAAACCAATTAGATTATTTCGATTACATTAAATTAAAAAGCTTTTGCACAGATAAAACCAATGTAACCAAGATCAAAAGAAATGTAGTAAATTGGGAAACAATCTTTACAGATAATAATTCTGACAAAGGAATGATTTCTAAAATATACAGAGAACTGAGTCACATTTTTGAAACAAAAAGCCATTCCCCAATTGACAAATGGTCAAAGGATATGCAAAGGAAATTTGCAGATGAAGAGATCAAAGCAATCCATAGCTATATGAAAAAATGCTCTAAATCATCAATTATTAGAGAAATGCAAATTAAAGATTCTCTGAGGTACGACCTCACACCTCACAGATTGGCCAATATGACCAGGAAGGATAATTATCATTGTTTGAAGGGTTGTGGGAAATCTGGGACACTATTACACTGTTGGTGGAGCTGTGAACTCATCCAACCCTTCTGGATAGATATTTGAAACTATGCCTAAAGTGCAACAAAAATGTGCATACCCTTTGACCCAGCAATACCACTACTGGGTCTATATCCTGAAGAGATGATGAAAAAGAAAAACATTACTTGTATAAAAATATTTATAGCATCCCTGTTTATTGTGGCAAAGAACTGGAAATCAGGTAAATGTCCTTCAATTGGGAAATGGCTTAGCAAACTGTGGTATATGTATGTCATGCAACACTATTGTTCTATTAGAAACCAGGAGGGATGGGATTTCAGGGAAGTCTGGAGGGATTTGCATGAACTGATGCTGAGTGAGATGAGCAGAGCCAGAAAAACACTGTACACCCCAACAGCAACATGGGAGTGATGTTCAACCTTGAAGGACTCACTCATTCCATCAGTACAACAATCAGGAACAATTTTGGGCTGTCTGCAAAGGAGAGTGCCATCTGTATCCAGATAAGGAGCTGTGGAGTTTGAACAACTTCAAAGACTATTCCCTTTAATTTAGGAAAAAACAGATATCTTTTTGTCTGATCTTGTTACCTCTTAGACTTCTCTTCTCTTCTTTAAAGATATGATTTCTCTCTCATCACATCCAATTTGGAGCAAGGTACAAAATGGAAACAAAGTAAAGACTGACAGATTGCTTTCCATGGGGAAGAAGATTGGGGGGAAAATTGTAAAACTCAAATAATATCTTTAATAAAAATTAATTAAAAAAAGAAGTAGCTTATAAGTGCCTCAAAAGAGGGATCTAAAATCAATTTTTAGATCGACTGCATTACAGGAATGGTAGTATTTGTTTTTAGGTTTTTTTCCCGGACAATGGGGTTACGTGACTTGCCCAAGGCCACACAGCTAGGCAATTATTAAGTGTCTGAGATTGGATTTGAACCCAGGTACTCCTGATTCTAAGGCTGGTGCTTTATGCACTGCACCACTTAGCTGCCCCCAGTAATATTTCTTTTAAAGAAAGATTTTTATTTATTTTGGGTTTTACAATTTTTCACCCATTCTTGCTTCCATCCCCACACCCCCTCACATTGTTTCCATGGTGTAAGTTAAATGTGATGAGAGAAAGCATATCCATAAGGAAGAAAAAAATGAAGTATAAGAGATAGCAAAATTACATAAAAACACAACTTTATTTTTTCTAAATTGGAGGTCAGAGTCTTTGGTCTTTATTCAAAATACACAATTCTTTCTCTGAATACAAATGGCTTCTCCATCTCAGCTAGTCCAATATTATCCCTGATTGTTGCACTGATGGAATGAGCAAGTCCTTTAAGGTTGATCATCACCCCCATATTCCTCATCTTGCACAGCATCAGTTAATGCAAATCCTTTGAGGCTTCCCTGAATTCCCATCCTTCCTGGTTTCTACTAGAACAATAGTGTTCCATGACATACATATACCACAGCTTGTTAAGCCATTCCCCAATTGAACGACATTCACTTAATTTCTAATTTTTTTGACACCACAAACAGGGCTGCTATGAATATTTTTGCACAAGTAATGTTTTTACCCTTTTTCATCATCTCTTCATAGACTGGGTAGTTGTATTGCTGGATCAAAGGGTATGCACATTTTTGTTGTGCATTTGGCATAACTAGAAATTGCTCTCCATAAAGGTTTGATAAGTTCACAGCTCCACCAACAATATATTAGTATCCCAGATTTCCCACATCCCTTCTAACATTGATAATTTTCCTTTATGGACATATTGGCCAGTATGAGAGGTATGAGGTAGTACCTCAGAGATGTTTTAATTTCTATTTTTCTAATAAGTAATGATTTTAAGTAATTTTTCATATGATTATGGATTACTTTCATTTCTTCATCTGTAAATTGCCTTTTCATATCCTTTGCCCATTTGTCAATTTTGGAATGACCTGGCTTCTTTGAAAATTTGACTCAGTTGTCTGTTTATTTTAGAAATGAGTCAATGCTGGCCAAGATGGTGGAGAGAAGACAGGCATATTGCTGAAGGTCCCCTGATCTTCCCTCATATATACCATGAAACAAACCTATTAACAGAAATTCAATCTACCAAACCCAGAGAGAAAAGACAGGAGAAGGGGAGGCTAGGTGGCATAATTGATAAAGCACCGGCCCTGGAGTCAAATCCTGGGTTCAAATCCAGTCTCAGACAATAATCACCTAGCTGTGCCCCCTTGGGAAGCCACTTAACCTCATTTGCCTTGCAAAAAAAAAAAAAAGAAAAGACAGAAGAAGAATATCTAACTCAGGCTTTGTCTTCCAAGGTTGTGGGTGAGTCTGGTTACAGAGGGTGGACTCTGTCAGGAACACAGTACCAGGTCAGAGCCTGGGAGCCCAGATTAGCCTTGGATTAGCCAGATTAGCAATGGGGGAGTTGTCTGGGAGCCTGAGGGCTTGAGAACCAGACTGGCTTGATCAGTGGAGGGGCTAGAGCCTGGCTGTCCACAAGGGCTCAGGCTAACTAGGGAACAGAGGCATTGTTGGTAGAGCTGACAGGCTGGAGCTTGTGGGAAGTATTGGATAGAAAATTTCAGTGCAAGCATCGATACCTGGGATCCTCTGGTCAGGAGGAACTCAAAGTCCACACCTTCATTTTAGCTGAAGTCTCTTCCCAGAGGCTTCAGTGTCTGTAATAGCAATTACAGACCACCTTCCCACCTTCCACCCCTAGCTAAGGTAAAGTAGCAGAATAACTGCAGGTGTGAAAAGGAAGAGTGATTTCCTCACCCCAGGGTAAAGCACACCATTGGTCAAAGATAAAAAGTATTCAAAAGCTTCAACTACTTGCACCAGACCAAGGGAGAGGGCCTCAATCCAGGCCACAGACACTTCAGAGAAAGCAACCAGGACCCCTTCTGGCCATTGGTGATATTACACTCAGTGAGCAAAGCCTCTAGTACACCCTACTGGCAATCTAGAGATATGGCACTCAGTGAGCAAAACCTCTAAAACCCCCTACTGGTCAGGTGGAGATATTATACCCCATGAGTAAAGCCTCTAGGGATTCCAACACCAAACCACTAGGAACCAGCCCATCCCCAACAAAAGGTCTTAGGATAAGGAAGAAAGGCCAGCACAAAGGAGGATCCATGGAAAAATTCCTGGAAGGAAAAGACACTAACTCAGAGAGAGAACTCGAACCTCTGATGAGGTTCTCCAGCATATAAAGACTTCCTTGAAGAAATATGGAAGGAATTTAAAAATCAATTGGAAAATTTGGGAGAGAAAATTAACACCTTGCAACAAGAAAACAATTCTCTGAAAACTTCAATTGGTCAAATGGAAAACTAATTGACCAACTGGAAAAGGAGGTTTCAAAAGGTAAATTAAGACAATTCTTCTCTAAAAGAAAGAATGGAGTCTATGGAAACTGAAGACTTCATGAGACAGCAAGAGTCTGTTAAACAAAACCCCGAAAACAAAAAATAGAAGAAATGTAAATTACCTCATCAGCAAAAACATCTTGAGAATAGATTGAGAAGGGACAACCTAAGAATTATAGGCTTTCCTGAAAACATTGAAGAGAAAAAAAGCCTAGACTTACTATTACAAGATTTAGTGATGGAAAATTTCACTGATATGGAACCAGAGGGCAAAAATAGTTGTTGAAAGAATACATCCATGCCCTCTGGAAAGAGATCTTAAAATGAAAAACACCAAGGAATGCTGTAGTCAAATTTCAGAACTATAAGATAAAAGAGAAAATCCTTCAAGCAGCCAGAAAAGAAACTATTTAAATACCAAGGAACCACAATAAGGATTACACAGGACCTGGCTGCATCAACATTAAGTGATCGAAGGGGCTGGAATGAAATATTCTAAAGAGCAAGGGAACTTGGAATCAGCCAAAAATCCACCATATGGCAAAACTGAGCCTTCTCTTCCAGGGGAAAAGATGGCCAATTAATGAAATGTGAGACTTCCAACAATTCCTGAGGAAAAGACCAGAGTTAAATGGAAAATGTGAACATCAAAGAGATGCATAAAAAGGTTAAAAGAGATGCATAAAAAGGTTAAAAAATAAAAGGGGGGTAAAGATAATAAAACACTGATATCCCATAAGATGAAACTAGCTATATCCCAGCATGAGAAAAATAATATCATAACTCTCAAGAATTGTAACTCGGGCGGCTAGGTGGTGTAGTGGATAAAGCACCGGTCCTGGAGTCAGGAGTACCTGGGTTCAAATTTGGTCTCAGACACTTAATAATTACCTAGCTGTGTGGCCTTGGGCAAGCCACTTAACCCTGTTTGCCTTGCAAAAAACTAAAAAAAAAAAGAATTGTAACTCTAACAGATAGAATATACTTACCCTGAAATGATAGACACTCAAAACTTAGCCATGAGACTACTATCCAATGGTAAGAGACTGTATTCCTATATATTCTATATTCCTATTTGGGAGAAAGACACTAAAAACTCTTGAGAAGTGTAACTCTATTAGAGAGATCATATACTTAGCCAGAAGTGATAGGTACTCATGGTTTTCTATGATTTAAATGGAATGATTTAAAAACACTACCTCCTTAAAAAGGGAGACAAGAAGGAGATGGGAGGATAGAGGGGATTGAATGAGGTTAATCTCATTACATAAAGAGCTACAAAATACCTATTGTAATAGAGGGGAAGAAGGGAAGAGATAACAAACACCTGAATCTTCCTTCCTCTCATCAGACTTGGCTTAAAGTTCACTTACACACACACACACCCAGTTAACTTAAGAAGTGTTTTACCTTTCAAGTATTAGAAGGGGAAAAGGGGAGGGAGGACTGGAGACAGGGAGGCAGAGAAGAAGGGGGAACTAACAGAAGGGGGTGGATATAGGAGGGCAAACAGATTGAAGGTGACTATTCAGAAACAAAATACTGGGTAATATGGATAATGTGAAAAAAGGGGAAAAATACAATCAGAGGGAAAAATAGAATGGAGGGCAATAAAGAGTTAGTAATTATAATTTTGAATGTGAATGGAATGAACTCTCCCTTAAAACACAAGTGTATAGCAGAATGGGTTAAAAACTAGAATCCTACAATGTGCTGCTTACCAGAAACTCATTTGGAGCAGAGAAATACATATAGAATAAGGTAAAAGGTTGGAGCAAAATATATTTTCCTTCAACTGAAGTGAAAAAGCAGGGGTAGCAATCCTTATCTCAGACAAGGCAGTTGCAAAAATAGATAGCATTAGAAGAGATAAGGAGGGAATCTATAAGCTTCTAAAAATTAGCAAACTCTACTAGTGGGAGACCTCAACCTCCCACTCTCAGATTTAGACAGATGTAATCATAAAATGAACAAGAAAGATGTTAAGGAGGTAAGTAGATTGTTAGAAAACCCAGATATGGTAGACTTATGGAGGAAACTGAATATGAATCAAAAGGAATAAATTTTTTTCTGCACTTACACAAAAACTGACCATGTACTAAGGCATAAAAACCTAATGATCAACTGCAGAAAGGCAGAAATAGGGAATATGTCTTTCTCAGATCATAATGCAATAATAATCATATGAAATATTGCACCAGGGAAATATAGAACCTAAGCTAATTGGAAACTAAATAACATCATTTTAAAAAGTGAGTGGATCAAGCAACAATTCATAGAAATAATTATTTCCATCCTAAAAAAATGACAATAATGAAACAATACACCAAAATCTATGGGATACACTCAAAGCGGCTGTCAGGGTATATATATTATATATTTAAATGAATATCTTACAGGAATAAATTAGATAAAGGGGAAATCAATGAACTAAATATGCAACTAAAAAATTAGAGAAAGGATAAATTTAAACACCCCAATTAAATACCAAATTATAGATTCTAAAAATTAAAGGAGAAATTAATAAAATTGAAAACAAAAAAACTATTGAATTAATAAAGAAAATCAAGAACTGGGTTTATGAAAAAAATAAAATTTATGAACCTCTTGTCATTTTGATTAAAAAATAAAGAAGAAAATCAAATTGCTAGTATCATAAATGAAAAATGTGAACTCATCATCAATTAGGAGGAAATTAAAGCAACAATTTGGAATTATTTTGCCCAATTCTATGCCAATACATTTGACAATCTAAGGGAAATGGATGAATATTTACAAAAATGTAAATTGCCCAGATTAAATGAAGAGGAGATTAAATACCTAAACCCTATCTCAGAAAAAAGAAATTCAACTAGCCATTATTGAACTCCCTGAGAAAAAAATCTTCAGGACCAGATGGTTTCACAAGTGAATTCTATCAAACATTTAAGGAACAAGTGGTCCCAATTCTATATAAACTCTTTGGAAAAATAGGTTAAGGGGTGGCTAGGTGGCATAGTAGATACAGCACCGGCCTTGGGGTCAGGAGTACCTGGGTTCAAATCCAGTCTCAGACACTTAATAATTACCTAGCTGTGTGGACTTGGGCAAGCCACTTAACCCCATTTGCCTTACAAAAAAAAAACTAAAAAAAAAAGGAAAAATAGGTTAAGACAGAACTCTGCCTAACTCTTTCTATGACATTAATATGGTGCTAATACCTAAACCATGAAGAGTTCAAACAGAGAAAGAAAATTATAGACTTATCACCCTGATGAATATAGATGCGAAAACAAATAAAATCTTAGCAAACAGATTTCAACAAGTTATTCCTAGGATAATACATTATTGTCAAGTAGGACTTATTCCAGGAATTGAGGGTTAGTTCAGACATTGGGATAAAAACTCCCTCTTTGATAAAAACTGATGGGATAGTTGGAAGTTAGTATGGAAGAAACTTAGATTAGACCAATACCTAACACCCTTTACCAAGATAAGATCCAAATGGTTACAAGACGTAGAGATAAAAAAAAATACTATAAGCAAATTAGAAGATCAAGGATTAGTTTACCTGTCAGATCTATGGAAAGGGGAGCAGTATATGACTAAGGAAGAGTTGGGGAACATCACCAAAAACCAATTAGATAATTTCGATTACATTAAATTAAAAAGCTTTTGCACAGATAAAACCAATGTAACCAAGATCAAAAGAAATATAATATAATTTTAGATCTGATAAGATTAAGCCATATACTTTCGTACTTTTTTCTTTGAATCCCTAGAAATTTTTGACTTTTTATTTCTCCTTGTGAAATTACTTAAAATTTTTTTCTAATTCATTAAAGTAATTTTTTGGAATTTTGATTGGACGGGAACTAAAGAAGTATTTTAGTTTTGGTAGAATTGTCATTTTTATTATATTAGCTTGACCTATCCATGAGCTGTTGTTATTTGCCCAGTTATTTAAATCTGATTTTATTTGTGTGGGAAGTGTTTTGTAAATGTTTACAAAAAAGGTTCTGAGTCTGTCTTAGTAGGTAGACTCTCAGGTATTTTATATTGTCTGACATTACTTTGAATGGGTTATCTTTTTCTAGCACTTTCTTCTGTATCTTGCTAATCATATGTAGAAATATTGAGGATTTATGAGGGTATATTTTATATCCTGAGACATTGCCAAAATTCCTAATTATTTCTAATAATTTTTAGATCATTTTTGGGGGATTCTCTAGGTATACCATCATGTCATCTGCAAAGAGTGAGAGTTTTGTTTCTTCCTTCACAATTGTAATTACTTCAATTTCATTTTCTTCTCTTATTACCCTTGAAACTAACATTTCTAATACAATAATAAATAGTAGTGGTGATAATGGGCTTCCTTGTTTCACCCCTGAGCTTATTGGGAATGCCTCTAGCCTATCCATATTACATATAAGGCTTGTTGATGGTTTCAGATAGATACTGCTTATTATTCTAAGGAACAATTTCTACAGTTGCTAATCTTTTTAGTAGTAATGGGTGCTGTATTTAGTCAAAAGCTTTTTCAGCATCTATTGATATAATCATGTGATTTCTGATAGGTTTGTTATTGATATAAGTAATTATACTAACATTTTTCCTAATATTGAGCCAGCCCTGCATTCCTGGGATTAATCCTATTTGATCATAATGTATTATCCAAGTCATAACTGGTTGTATTCATTTTGCTAAGATTTTGTTTCAGATTCCTTCATCTATATTCATCAAGGAGATAGGTATATAATATTTTTCCTCTTTGAACACTTCCTGGTTTAGGTATCAGCACCATATTGGTGTCATAGAAAGAGTTTAGAAGAGTTCCATCTTCACCTATTTTTCCAAAGAGTTTAATATAGAATTGGAACTAATTGTTTCTTAAAGATTTGATATAATTTACTCTTGATTCCATCAGGTCCTGGAGATTTTTTCTTAGTGAGTTCAATAATTGCTTGTTGAATTTATTTTTCTGAGATAAGGTTATTTAGATTTTAATTTCCTCTACATTTAATTTGGGTAACTTCTATTTCCCTTAGATTCCCTTAGATTGTCTAATTTATTAGCATAGAGTTGGGCAAAATAATTCCAAATTATTACTTTAATTTCTTTCTCATTGGTGGTGAGTTCACCTTTATCATTCTTAATACTAACAATTTGAATTTCTTCTTTCTTTTTTTAATCAAATTGACCAAATGTTTATCAGTTTTTTTCATAAAAGCAGCTCTTGGTTTTATAAATTAGTTAATAGTTTTCTTGATTTCAATTTTATTCATTTCTACTTCAATATTGAGAATAATTAATTTGGTATTTAACTGGGGGGTTTTAATTTGTACTTTCTCTAATTTTTTTGTTCCTTTTTTAGTTCATTGATTTCCTCTTTCTCGGATTTATTCATGTAAGCATTTAAAGATATAATATATGCCCTGACAGCCACCTTGAGTGTATCCCATAGATTATGGTTTAATATTTCATTATTGTCATTATCTTGGATGTAATATTTAATTATTTTAATAATTTGTTGCTTGATCCACTCATTCTTTAAAATGAGGCTATTTAGTTTACAATTAATTCTGGGTCTATATCTCCCCAGTCCAATATTGCATATGATTTTTATTGCATTATAATCTCAGAAAAATTTATTCACTATTTCTGCTTTTCTGTAATTGATCATTAGGATTTTATGACATAGAACATGGTCAATTTTTGTGTATATGCTATGTACTGTAGGAAACAAAACATATTCCTATCTATCCCCATGCAATTCCCTCCATAAGTCTATCATATATAAGTGTTCTAACAAACTATTTACTTCCTTATTTTCCTTCTTGTTTATTTTAGGTTTTGATTTATCTAAATCTAAGCATGGGAAGCTGAGGTCTCTCACTACTAGACTTTTGTTGTCTATGTCTTCCTTTAGCTCTTTTAACTTCTCCTCTAAGAATGTGGATGCTATACCATTTGGTACATACATATTTAATATTGAAATTATTTTATTATCTTTGATACCTTTTAGGAGTATATACAATCCCTTCTTGTCTCTTCTAATGCTATCTATTTTTGCAGTTGCTTTGTATTTGATAAATATTGCTACCCCTGCTTTTTTCACTTTAGCTGAAGCAAAATATATTCGGCTCCAACCTTTTACCTTTATTTTATATGTATCTGTCTGCTTCAAATGACTTTCTTGTAAGCAGTATATTGTAGAAATCTTGTATTTAATATACTCTTCTATTCCCTTACATTTTAAGGGAAAGTTCATCCCATTTATATTCAAAGTTATAATTACTAACATTTTATTGCTATCCATACTATCTTCCCTCTGTATTTTCCCCCTTTTCCCCCTTTATCCATATTCCTCAGTATTTTCTTTCTAAATAAAACCACCTTCAGTGTGTTTGCCCTCTTATATCAACCCCACCCCTTTCTTTCCCCTTTCCTTTTCCCCCCTTCTTCCTTCCCTTCCTTCTATTAGTTCTTTTTCTTCACTTCTCCATCCCTCCTCCCCTTTCCCCTTTTAATACTTGAAAGGTAAATTAAGTTTCTTAATTTAGTGTGTGTCAGTTAACTTTTAAGCCAAGTCTGATGAGATGAATATTCAGGTATTTCTAACCTCCTCCTTTCTTCTGCTCTATTAAAATAGGTCTTTTGTATTTCTTATTTTAATGATATTTACCCCATTCAATCTCCTCCATCCTCCAGTCTCCTTACTGTTCCCCTTTTTAAGGAGATATTGTTTTTAAATCATTCTATCTGAGTATCAGAAAAGTTATAAGTGTCCATGACTTCTGGCTAAATATATTCTCTCTAATAGAGTTACATTTCTCAAGAATTATTAGAGTCTTTCTCCCAGGTATGAATTTAGCCAGTTTCATCTTACTGGATAACAGTCTCATAGATAAGTCATGAGTGACCATCACTTCTTGCTAAGTATATTCTCTTTAATAGAGTTACAATTCTCTAGAGTTATGAGAATATTTCTCTCTTTCAGTGGCAATATATCCAGTTTCATCTTATTGGATGGCACTTTTTTTCTTTATCCTTTTTTTATTTTACCTTTGCATGAGTCTCCTGAGCCACCTGTTTGATTTCCAAATTTTGTATTTAGCTCTGGCCTTTTCATCAGGAAATCTTGGAAGTCTCCTATTCTGTTAAATTTTCTTTTCCCCTGGAAGAGAAGGGTAAGCTTTGCCAGATATTGGACTCTTGACTGCATTCCAAGTTCCTTTGTTTTCCAAAATAGTTTATTCCAGGCCCTTTGATCCCTTAATGTTGATGCAGCTAAGTCTGGCATAATCCTTATTGTGACTCATTGGTATTTAAATTATTTCTTTCTGGCTGCTTGCAGGATTTTCTCTTTTATCTGATACTTCTGGAATTTGGTCACAATATTCCTTTGTGTTTTCATTTTAGGATCTCTTTCTGAAGGGGTCGATTTATTCTTTCAATATGTATTTTGCCCTCCAGTATTCATGATATCAAGGCAATTTTCCATAACTAAATCCTGTAATATTAAGTCCAGGCTTTTTTCTCTTCAATGTTTTCAGGAAAGCTTATAATTCTCAGGTTGTCCCTTCTTGATCTATTCTGAAGGTCAGTGGTTTTGCTGATGAGGTACATTTTCTTCTATTTTTCATTCTTTTGGTTTTGTTTAACAGAATCTTGCTCTCTTATGAAGGCATTAGTTCCCACTGATTCCATTCTTTCTTTTAGAGAAGAATTGTCTCCATTTACCTTTTGCAACTCTTTTTCCAAGTGGTCAATTCTATTTTGAAGGAGTTTTCCATTTGTCCAAGTGTAGTTTTGAGAAAATCATTTCCTTTTTGCATTTGTTCAATTGAGGATTTGAGAGACATATTCCCTTTTTGTATTTGTCCAATTTTATTTTCCAAGGATTTGTTTTCTTGTTGTGAGATGTTAATTTTCTCTTGTAAGGTGTTAATTTCTCTTGAGTTTCTTTTCCCAATTTTTCCAATTGACTTTTAACCTCCTTCCTGATTTCTTCAAGGAAGTCTTTCTGGACTGGAGACCAATTCATAGTCTTTTCAGAAGTGTTAGATCTCTCTAGGTTAGAATTTATTTCTTTTAAGTATTTCTCCATGAGCCCCCCTTTCTGCTGGCATTTCTTTATTTTTCTAGCATCTGGTGTTTCTTTTGGTGGGGAGGGTGGCTCTCAGAGCTTTGTTTTTGAAGATCCTAGAGGTTTTGTTCACTTGGTTTACTAATTCCAAGGGCTGGACTGTTGGTGTTGCTGGTTGCTTTCTCTGTAGTATTTCTGGCCTTCACCAATAGAATCTGAGTTGACCTTGAACAATGAGCTGAGCCCAGAGGAAAGGAGTTAGTCTCCCTTTCAGTTTAATGAACTCTGTTGCCCACACCTGAACCTGAGGGGGTGGGGTTGTTTATTGTTTGTTCTGGGGAGAGGGCTCTGCTGAAAGTATGGAGCTCAGGTTCCTTGTCCAGCTGGTCATTTTCCAGGTGTGCTCTGAAACTCTCTGTGTGAAACTCTCTGTAGTTCTTCTTCCCAGCTAAATATTCCGGTGCCTCTCGGACCCACCACATACCAAAGCCTATGTGGCTAATGCTGATCCTTTGGTTTCTCCTTGCTGCTGTACCTGCACTGACTTTCTGGTCTCCACTCCTGATTCACCCATGGTCCCCTGAGACAGACCATATTGGTATGTGTTCTTCTAGTTTTTCTTTCTGGGTTTTATCTATCTAACTTCTGTTAAGAGGCTTCTTATATTTGTTATTTTTGAAGGGAATCAGGAGTACTTAACACTATGCTTGTCTTCTATCCACCATCTTGGCCGGAAGTACAGTGGATTTTTAACCTCATTGTAATAGATATTTTCATATTTCTGATGAGAATTTCCATTTTATGTTTTGGATTTTCCACACACACACACACACACACACACACAAACACATTTACACACACACAGACAGAAGAGATTGTCTAGAAAAGAATGACTAGTGTGATGAAATGATCAGAAATCATGAGTCTGAGAAGCATTCAAAGAAAATATGAATGCTTATCACAGTTGTTGTTTGTTGCGGTATTGGGGTTCGGGTGGACTAGGATGCACACAGGAGCCACTTTCAAGTAATTATAAACCTGAAATACAGAAGAAGGAAAATACTAACTCAGTTTGACCTTAGAGAAAAGAATTATCAGTGATAAAACTTTCAAAAAGTAATAGATTATTTTTGTTTCTTAATTGTGATTGTTTTCCTAGCACTTACCATGCTTCCTTCAACTCTTTCCCCCTTTCCTTTGTAACTTTGCTTCCTTCCTCCTTCTCTTCCTCCCTCCCTCCCTCCTTCCTTTGCTCTTTCCCTTCAGCATCTTTATTTTCTTCCTTCCTTCCTTCCTTTTTCTTTTTCCTTCTTTCTTTGTTTCTTTGTTTCTTTCTTTCATCCTTCCTACCTTCTTTCCTCCCTTCCTTCCTTCCTTCTTTCCTTCCTTCCTTTCTTTCTTTCCTTCCTTCATTCTTCTTCCTCCCTCCCTCCTTCCTTCCTTCCTTACTTTCTCTCTCTCTCTCTCTCTCTCTCTCTCTCTCACTCTCACTGTGTTTCTCTTTCTTTTTAAAGAATTTTAATATTATTGATATGAGGAAGAACCAATGGCAGAACTGCCTCCAGTGGCCCAAGTGCTCAGTGGTCTTCAACATAATCTTAGATAGTTTCTGGATCCATAAGCTATTATGAGACTAATAAATTTTACAACTAATATGTGCTAATGAAAATATTTGAACACCGATCTTTCTCACTAAGACTGGCTTGCTATCATGACACCATACTGCCTCTCACCTTACAGCTAATATGGAATTAATAGAGATTGAATATGACTTCTATCTCCATTTCTGATTTCTGTACTTACATTTAATTCAATCCTTCCATTCTATTCTATTGCTATTAATTGAGTTTTACAAACATTTAAGTACCTCTTTGATGCTAAAAATTCTTCTAGATTCTGAGGGTCCAAAGTAAAAATAAATGGAGTCTGACTTGATGGAGATTGTTTTCTATTGTGATGCTAAGAAGATTCTTCATACCTTTCCTCCTTTTAGGTATCAGAGATCTGAAAATTGACACAATAGAATTTTTGATAAAGCAGGAGGAAGATAGAAAATTTAATTCTATTATGTGTGGTCTTTACATTAAATTCTGTGTTGTTGCTGCACTGTAGAGAGGAGGAAGAAGTAGGTAATCTCTTTCAGCAAATAATTTTGGAAAGTATTGGTTTACTATAGACACTTGGGAATAGGAAAGAAAAGAGAGACTATGGGTGGGGTCATAGAATAGATCAGAATAATAAAATATCAATTGAGAATTAAATTTTATAACATAGCAATTGCAGCACCTTAAACACGTATATATTTTCCTTCATATAGTTTACTCCTTTATGTCAATAGCCCTTACCCTACCACTCCCAGACACAAGCTAATATAATTAAAGCTATTACATGCAATTTTATTTACATTAATGTTAAAGAATACATTATAGAATCATGGTAAGGAAAGGAACATAGATATAGGCAATGAAACTGAGAACCAAGGAAGTAAAATTATATGTGTTAAAGCACAGAGTGAGTAGGTGTGTAGTCAGAAATGAAAACCAGGCTCTGACTCTAAATTCAACACTCCTTCTATTGTATTTCACTTTTTTATAGCAGGCATTCCATAAATGCATTTTGAATTGAAAGGAGGATCACAAGCAGGGATATATTTATGAATATGTTTATGATTCTATAATATTGTACTAGTAAAAACACATTGTACTAGATTCATTTTGAAGTCATATTACTAAAGGAATAAGAAGTTAGGTCTCAAACTCTTCTGAGTAAATTTCAGATTGTTCAAGTTCCACATCATGATATGTAAATAAATCTATCATATCAGTTTTTCCTGTCACCAGGTTATATATTACTAGTTGTACTAAAATATTGTAATATTGTGCCTCAACTATGACAATAGCTTCCTTGCTACTCCTCTGCCTACTTTTCTCTTAATCTTCCCTGTGTCAGATAAAATAATTTTCCTTGGAGATTATTCTATTCCCATAACTTACTTTCTCAAAAAACTGCAGTGTTTCTCAATTGCCTTTATTAAACAACACTAAGTGCTGAGCTTATATAGTCATTTGCTATTATACTATGTGCTTTTACTAAGTACTGTACTTACTGTATCAATTATTTTTGTAAAGAACTTTTTGAGAGGAGCATAAGGTATGTTATTATGATTATTATTAGTTGTACCCAATAATCAGTTTCAACTCCTGGAAGTATGGTGCAGTAGTAATGCATCTTAGTTCTTAATAGGAAAGACAGCCAAGCTGGTTTAAATGTTTCCATTCTCTATTTTAGGAAAAAGCTTTTGGCAGAACTAATCAATTTTATTATAAATATTATTAAAAACATTGAATACATTAATTAAGTACAAAACTAAAGTATGTTGGAGCCAGCTTAAACTGGCTCCTAAGAGTTAATTGCTAAATTTTCTGCGTGCACATTTACACTTGACAGACTGGTACACATTACCAATCAAGGCTTGATTTATTACTTTGTTGATTGTCTAGACTTAAGAAAGTGATGGGGGTGTCTAGGTGGCATAGTGGATAAAGCACCGGCCCTGGAGTCAGGAGTACCTAGGTTCGGATCCAGTCTCAGACACTTAGTAATTGCCTAGTTGTGTGGCCTTGGGCAAGCCACTTAACCCTGTTTGCCTTGCAAAAAAACCTAAAAAAGAAAAAAAGAAAAAAGAAAAAAGAAAATGATGGAGAAACTGTTCATGGATATTAATGAAGTCAAAAATGTCATATGTTTATTATATTTTTCTGAAGAGCTGGTTATTCAGCATTTACCACCACACTCAATTATAACAAAATTCCTTTATTGTTGGTGGTCCACTTTCATACTATTCTGGGGGGGGCAGTTTTTTTAAACAATGGAATCAAATTGATTATAATTTCTTTTACTTTTTAAATGATCAAATACATACATTCAAAAGAGTATGATATGCTATCATCAATGTAATAACATTGGTTAAAATACTTTAAAAGTATATAGGAAAATACCACTATTATGTAATATAGAGAAGTAGAGGAAATATGATTTCATCATTATTAAAAATGCCTCAGAAAGGGAAATTTGCTTTAAAAAATTCATCCTAAAATTTTCTCTTCAAATTATAGGCATAGGGAATATTCTAGCATTTTGAGAAGTTAATCTAATTTCTCTGCATCATCACACAGCTAATATGTGTTAGACTTGGAATTTGAATATAAGATAGGCATCCACCTATATCACATTGATCATGTCTCTGTTTCTTTCATTTCTACATTGTTCTCTACCCAAATTCTCTGACTCTCTTTCATTCCCCTCTCTTCCCTGTTAATATGTATGAATATTTGTGTATTATATTAAAATATATACATGCATAATACATCTAAGAATAAACCTATCAAATTACTCACAAAATCTCACAAACTTTTAGAAATAAGAGACAGCTTGAATAATGAAAGATGTATTGGTTTTACATAATTTCATCATAATATAATAAAAATGATGATTCTGTGCAAATTAACTTATAGAATAGGTTTTCCACATTCAAACTGCCAAGTGGTAATTTATAGAACAAACCAATGTAATAGCAAGGTTTGTTTTGATAGATGAATCAAAAATCTCACAGAAAATAAAGGGAAAACAAATAGTGATTAATTTAGTATTACTTGGTTTCATATTATGTTACTAAGAAATAATTATATATAGTATTGGTTAAAAATGAAAATTATGGCTAGTAAAACTAACTTAAAATACATGACTCAGGAGTCAATAAGTATACAAGAACCCCCATTTGAAAAAAAATCTTTAGGAAATCTAGAAAGCAGTTTGCGAGCAAACATGTTTAGACAAACCATTTATACCACAGGAATTTGGACAATAATTTCCTCACTATCAGGGATTCCCAAATGAAGAAATTCTCCACAGAGACTTGTGCCTTCTTTGCCAATTATAATCTTTTCTTTTTTTTCTTTTTGGCTTGCATGGCAATAAGTGACTTTAAGTGACTTTGCCCAAGGTGACCCAGCTAGATAATTATTAAGTATGTGAGTCCAAATTTGAACTCAGATGCTCCTATTCCAGAACTGGTGCTCTATCCACTGTGCTGCCTAGTTGTCCATGCCAACTGTAATCAAAAAGAATTGCTTAAAACATTGAAAAATTAAGTGACTTAGTCACTGACATAGTAGTTTTAACCAAGATCTTCCCAGTTCATAGGCTTGCTATCTATAATGTGACATATTGTTTCTCAATACTCTAATATATTCCACCTTATTTTATAAGGAAATCACAAATAAAGAATTACCTATATGTCCACTGATCAGGTAATACCAGGAAATATAGTGATTTACAGATATAATGGAATATTACTATTTATAACAATAATTCAAGGAATTCAGACAATTATATAAAGACTTCTATGAAATAAGATAGATGGAAGAGCATAATACCAAAAGAATAATATTTGCAATGTTTCAATAATATAAAATAATAAAAAACAAATGATTGCAGGTAAAGTAAATTAGTTAATTGCAGATTAAATGAATTAATCTCAGAGGATAGGTGGTAAAACTCATTCCCCGCTTTTTGTTAGAGATAAAACATAGTGCCTGTTCTCAAAGATTTTATATTATAAAAGGGGACACATATAACTTTGCTATAATGGAGAGTGAATAAATATAAAAAAGAGGCCAAGGCAGAGATATATGTGAAATTTAGGGAAAATGTCGTTTCATCTGTGAGTAGGAGAAAGATAGATTTCAATGGAGAGAGGGGGAATTCTTTCTCTAATTACACAAGGAAATAATGGCATAGCAAAAGGAGAATGGCAAAAACAGGAAAGTCAAATAACTTGCTCCTGAGAAAGTGACATAGAGAAGACATTTGTCATATTGTTTTGGTGTTGTTAATTAGTTAGAAAGGGAAGACAGAACACAACAACTATTTACTTTTCCATGATAAGGAAAAATTGCTGACTAATCTACCAGAGATAAGGCATGTTAAAAAATAGTTTCATTTCAAGAATTACTTGTATCAGGTATACAAGGCAACTAAGGATAATTCAAACTTGTTCCAGAACTGTGAAATAAAATCATGTAAATGATATTAACTGATGGGTAGAATGGAAAGGCTCTTTCTATGTTTCAAGTGGACAAAATGTGATGCTAGATATTGTATGGTGCAAAAAATTATAAGGCCAAAACATTAGGAATTATATGAAAATATAAGAAAGATGATGATGATTTCTATCCTTCATTCTAGAAGATCAGGATATAAGGGAGGTCATGCCATGACCAGTATGTGAATTAGATTTGAGTCAGGGGGATTCTGTGCTAAGTCACCAGTATCACTCTCTCCTCCAATCATGTGGATTTGGTGGTCAATTATGAATAAAGTGGACAGAGAAATAACCCTAGATGCAAAAGAAAGGATTGTGATAGAGACTGCACTTGTTTTTTTTAATATTTGTAAGAAAATTATCTCTATCAATGTGGTCCACACCTTATCTGTAATTTATATTATAGGTTTAGTTAAGATAATGAGCATTTAAGTAACCTGTCTAGAGTTATACAAGATATAAAAGAGTCAGGATTTAAACCCAAGTGTATTTGCCTTCCAACCAATACTCTATTATATTATCAAAGCTAAAATATGGGAAACTCCATCTTCTCCAACTGCTTGCAATTTTTCTCACCCCTATATTTGTATTCATTCCTAAGCAGATGAGCACTACATTTTTCAAAAAAAAAATGAAAATAAGTATCTGTCAGAGGATAAAGTTGGATGTGAGAAGCTGAAAGATGCGACAACTATGAAGGAAAACTTGTGAAAAGGATATTATCTAATGCATATGTCATCCTAAAAGTGTGACCACATAAGTGAACAAATATCATCCTTACAATATTAGGAAAAAGTAAGAAAGGCAATTAGGTCATTCCTTCCTGTGCTGAGTTCATGAACAAGAATTGCACATGAAGGGCAGAAAACAATTCCTGTTGTTTGTCCTTCATACTTGAAGACAGTGACATCCTAAGGTGAGTTGGATTTAAATGAGGCAGAGTTGCCTAAAGTCACTCTATTCTTTCTTACAGAGTCACTGAAGTCCAATGCAAAAACAGAAATCATGAAAACTGTTGATGGCCCAGGATGTAGTGAATAGTGCTGTTATCTTCAATGTCTGACCAAGATCTAAGCACTCTATAGAATTTGTTTCAGTCACCTCCATGTCTTCTGGACAAATTCTTCTTATCCATCTATTCTGCTGTGAAAAGATTTCACTTTCTGGAGTAGGTAATTTCCTAACTGATGAGTTTGAACCCAGTCAATTACTCTCAAACTGGTTTAGTCTATGACTATAACTATAACTATAACTATAACTATAACTATAACTATATATATATACATATACACACACAGATATATATATATATATATACATACATGTAAAGAAAAAAGAGAATAGGTACTCATTATCTCTTTTAAATTTTATGAAATTTTTGTCTTTCATGTTTTCTCAATTTTGCTTTTCAAAAGAATTTTCCAAACTGAAAGTTATTGCGCATCATAAGACAAAAACTTTACTTTCTGAAAAAATTTAAGATATAACTATCTTTTTCATTGGGAGAGGATGAAAAACAATAATGATTACTTACAAAATCTCAATCATCCATATGTTTGGTTTGATAAATGGAGAAACTAAGCTAAATAGTTTCTAATGCAATGTCTCAGAGTAAGAATCAAATCTCGACTTTGTAATTGGCATATGTTTACCATAGTGCATAAAAATGATTTCAGGAACCAAAAAATATGTAATATTTAGGAGGAAACTAATTTTGTCCCAAAGAAATTCCTTTTCTGTCTTTTCTTACTCTTAGTTTAGCAAGAATTCAAAACCCAGAATTTTGTTGCAGCATTAACTTGTTGGAGTAGGTGGAGTGGGGTTGATTCTTTTAAAAAAAATGCTTCATGTGACTATAGTTTAGGCAAGACCATTCCTATTTCTGGTGGTTCAAGACCCTTTATTGGAGTTGAAATTTACTATGTAAAAGAGAATACATATAATATTGAAACTAAAAGAATCTTTTTATTGGTATTTTATTTTTATGAATACATGTTATGAAAGTATTTCAACATTCTTCCATAAGCATATATATATATCTATATATCTATATATATGTATATATATATATATATATATATTTAAGTTATAAAATTGCCTTCCACACTCCTTTCCCACCCCCCACCCCCACCCTCAGCTGCAAGCAGTCAGGTAACAATGCATATACATATTGGTGAGAAACATGTTTATAAGATTAGACATTTTAGGCATGAGGAATTAGGATTAAAGGAAAGAGATACATAATAGATATTTTTATAAAGTAATCATCAGATTCTGAGGGTTTTTAATTTTTTTATTTAAATTAATTTTATTTTGTTTTGTTTTGTTCTGTTTTTCTTCCTCTACAATGGGAATAGTATTATCCGAAGGTGATCTAATACAGTAGTACTACATCTCTGAACTGATAAGAGGAGCTGCATCCATGTAGGTTAATCATCTCACAATATTGTTGTTAATGTGCATATTGTTCTCTTGGTTCTGATCCATTCACTAAGCATCAGATCCTGTAACTCATTCTAAGCTTCTCTAAAGTCTGACCAATTATGGTTTCTTATAAAACAATAGTATTCCATGGTATTAGTGGACCATAACTTGTTTAGCCATTCTGCAATTGATGGGCATCCCCTCAATTTACAACATCTGGAGCTTTTCCCATTTTTTATGATTTCATCTGGATATAGACCTAGTACTGGAATTGCTGAATTGCAGTGTATGAACAGTTTTATTGCTATTTGGGCATGGTCCAGTATTGCTCTCCAAAAAGTTTGGATCCATCCACAACTCCACTAGCAATGCATCAATGTCCCACTCCTCCCACAATTTCTCCAACATTGATCATTTTCCCTTTTTCTCATCTTAGCCAATCTGGTAAGTGTGAGATGATACCTCAGAGATGCTTCAATTTGCATTTCTCTAATCAATAATGATTTGGAGCATTTTTTCATATGATTATATATAGCTTTGATTTCTTCATTTCAAAACTGTTTATTTATATCCTTTGACCATTTATCAATTGAGGAATGACTTGTAACCTTATAAATTTAATGCAATTCTCTATATATTTTAGAAATGAGACTTTTCTCGTAACTCCTAGTGTGAAGATTGTTTCCCAGCTTTCTGCTTTCCTTCTGATTTTGGCAGCATTGATTTTTTTTTAGTGCAAACCCTTTTTAATTTAATATAGTCAAAATCATTCATTCTGTAGTTTATAATGTATGTTAATTCTTATTTAGTCATAAATTTATAACCTTTCCATAGATGACTATTTCTTGATCTATTGATTTATTTGTGGCATTGCTCTTTATGTCTAAATCCTGTACCCATTTTGACCTTATTTTTGAATAGGATATAAGGTCTGGATCTTTGCCTAGTTTTTGCCATAATTTCCATTTTTCCCAATACTTTTTGTAAAATAGTTATTTCTTATCCCAGAATTTGTATTTGGATTTGTCAAACAGTACATTACTATTGTCATTACTGCTGTTTCTTTTGAACCCATCTGAATCCATTACTCCTTCTCTTAACCAGTACCAAGTAGTTTTGATGATTGCCACTTTTAGATCTGGTAGAGCGAGGCCTCCTTCCTTTCCAATTTTTTTTTCATTAGTTCCCTTGCTATTCTTGTCCTTTTGTTGCTCCAAATAATTATTTTTAGGTTTTCACAAGGCAAATGAGGTTAAGTGGGTTGCCCAAGGCCACACATCTAGGTAATTATTAAGTGTCTGAGGCCATATTTGAACTCAGGTACTCCTGACTCCAGGGCTGGTGCTCTATCCACTGCACCACCTAGCCACCCCATCCAAATAAATTTTGTCATTATTTTTTATACCTTTGTGAAATAATTTTTGGGTATTTGATTAGTATGGTACTAAATAAGTAATTTAATTTGGACAGAAGAAACCAAAAGGAACTTCAAACATCATCTAGTTCTTTGTCTAACTGAACAAGAGTGCTTTCTACAATATAAATATTCCTAGTTTGATGAAAATATCAATGACTCCTTACGTAGCACTCTGGAGTACTTTTCAATGTTAAAAATTTGCCATATATTGAGTCAGTACCTCGCTTTCTTCTAGTTTCCACCCATTGTTCATAATAAAGACAATCTCTTAAACATGAAGACATCCTTTAGTATCTCATTGCATAAAGGTCTTTAACTCTCAAGAAATTAACTTACCAGAGAGACATTGACAATCTCTGAAATCTTTGTATTTATTTTTACAAAATATAAGGAAATAAATTTTAAAAGATTTTTGAAGGGAGAAAATTGATCGTCACTATTTTTAAAATCATGAAGAGTTAGCCTCTTAAATCACTTTCTGTTTATACAACTCATAATCAGGAGTTTGTATTAAAGGAGTATAAAAGAATATGCAAAAGCATTTATAGATATATGTGTATATGTGTGTGTGTGTGTGTGTGTGTGAGGGACACACTCAGACACACACATACCTATTGAAACTAATTGTGTATAGCAGGCTGTCACTTGATAACACCAGGCTTTGCTAGCTTCAAATGAGACTTGGAACTAGCTCATATTTTTGGAGTTCATAACTTAGAAGCAAAACACATGCTTTGAAAATGCATTTTTAAAAAGCCAAGAATCTACCCCATGTGATTTATTCTTTTCCCTGGGTTGCCAAACTGCAAAAGTTGAGATCTATAATATTAAATGCCATTAGAAAGATTTAACTGTAGCAAGAACACAAACTGGTGGTATAATGTCATTTGCGGTCGAAAGTCTAAAGCCTCATTTATTTCTCATGTGCCTTGGAAAAGGCAAAAGGCTTTTCAAAGACAGATTTCATTACACGTAAGTCCTTTAGGAGTTGCCTCTCCCCCTCAGCTTGTAGTAAGTTATAGGGGTGGAAAAAAAAAAACTCTTCTCCCACTGAGAAGAATCCTCTAATGACTTGACTGAGCTGAAAAAACTTCTCATAAAATGGACATGAGATTTTCAGGCCTCGGATATTTATTGGTTATTTCTACCATCAGCCATTGCTTTCAGTGGAATTCTCTATCTGTTTTTTTTTTCCTTAGTGGAATATTGATACATAAATTCTGCAAAAACATGCAAAAGCCATATTTTAAACCAAGGCAGTGTTGCTAAGGAAGTTTTCAGGTTTAAATCTTGAACTGTCTCTCTGGGCCAAAAGCTTTTTTAGCAATTTTTGACTTTCTGTGAAGCAAAAATTCATTTACTTTGATCAAGCCAAAGGACAAGTTTAAGGAAAAGAGGAAAAAAAAAAAGAACAAACCCTGTAATGACCTTTAGATGTAGTGTATGGGACTCCCACTCCAGAAATAAGGAATATTTAGTTTGGTTTGTAGGAGGAAAATTTCATTTTTAAGTTCACACATAGCCATTCCCTTTAGACACAAGATCTTTCAACAAAGTACAAGGTACTTTTTGAAGAGGTATGTTTTCCTCTCTTTAAAACAGAACAAAACAAAAATGAACAAAATGTTAAAGTAAACCTAAAAAGTGGTGGATTTTATTTGTTAGTTCAAATACAAGATTTTCTTTAGAAATATATTTCTTTATGAATTTAATAAATCTACACATTTACTAAATTCATACTAAAAGCTACAAGAGCCAGCAAGTTGAGTTTTAAAATTTGTGATAAATTTATTATAATTCAATGAATGAAAAATTTTGCTACTAATAATTACATTTATAGTTCTTTATTATCTGCAGACTGGTTCATCAAAGAGTGTATACATATATATATATATATATATATACATATATATATATATATATGGAGAGAGAGAGAGAGAGAGAAAGAGAGATTATGGGAAATACTTTTTTTCCTTTACAGAAGAAACCTAAAGCTAATAAATTTATGAGGAATGATTTGAACCCAAGAAGGATTATTTTTTCCCAAATATTTATTTGTTTGAAATATTTATGGGTGTATTTAGAAGTTTTATCTTGTTTATCAAATTCATATGTTTTATAGATTTTATAGTTATTTTGAATAAATTGTTTTTTCTGTATCCTGCTGGATTTGGCTAATAATATACCTAAAAGCTAATGTATTCTTTTTTTTAAATATCTTATTATTCAGTAACTAGTTTCTATTTCATTGAATTTTTGGTTGAATATTGAGGGTAACTAACTTCAATTTCCTATAATCTTTACATTACATTTTCTATTGTGTATATTTTCTTCATGTCTCAATGGTTAAATCTTATATTATTATATTTATAGAACTTATGTAATTATAAAAGTAACTTATTTTCCAACTACATGTAAAATAGTTTTCAATAATCATTTTTGTAGGGTTTTTGAGTTTACATTTTTCCTTCCTCCAATTAATCTTATCCTATCTTCCCATGGCCCTTTATAACACAAAACATTTATTGTATCGATCCAAAAAAGTTGCATTCAATATTTCTGCTTTTCTGCATTTGATTCTGTGATGTTCATGTTCTAATTCATGATCAGTTTGGGAGTAAATGCTATGTATTGCAGAGAAGAAGGTTTATTCCTTTCTAACACCATTCAGTTTTCTCCAGAAATCCATCATATCTAACATGTCTAAAATTCTATTCACCTTCTTAATTTCCTTCTTGTTTATTTTGAAGTTAGAATTATGTATGAAGTCCACTAGTATGAAGTCCCCACAAGTCTCCAGTTTGCTTCCTCCAAACCCAACCCTTTGTCTCTTTCCTGCCCTGGTCTCTACCCTTGCACTGGGCAATGCTCCCTCTCCACCTGAGTGAGACAAACACTTTCCTGAATTTCTTCCAAGATATCTTAAGATAGAAAATGCTCCACTCTGCCTTTTTTATGGGTTCAGTTGACTCAGAATCTTTTGAAAGGCTTGACTAACATTGTTTCTGAGGTAAGTTGAGGAGAACTTCGAGAAATTCTGGACTTCTATCTGTCATCTTGACTCTGTCCTGCCATTGCCTTTCAAGTCTACTATCACTAGCTTTTAGAGGTTCCTTCATTGTCTCTACAAATTTGCTAAGAGAAAGAAGATACTTTTATATCAACTGCCTTTATGCACCTGTTTTTTGATAGAGGAAAAAAAAGATGAAGAGATTTCCCTAGGTCACCTAATTAGTAAATGGCAGAGGTGGTATTTGAATTCATGTCTATTGACTCTAATTTTAGCACTCTTCCTACTTTACCATAATATTCATGATTTTTACCTCAGGAACAAAAAAGACTTCCAGAGGTAAAGTTATAGAGAAAAGCAAATTCCTCCAATGAATAGTCATATGCATATACTGATGTGGCAGAAAACTTGGATTTTTATGATGTTCTAGACACTATTACTATGAATGAGTATGAAAGGATGATGAATATTAAGGAGAGTTACATCAGAAACTGGGCACACTCATAATTAATGGGAGAGACCCAGATGTAGAAAGAATAAAGGAGACAGGGAAATGATAAGAGAGAAAGAAAAGAATTTAGGAGAAAATACTGTCATGAAAATATGGAGAGAAGAGACTATCAAGATGATTATTAGTTTTAAGGACTGCAGATTGAAGAAGAATGATGATGACTAAGAAAAGACTTTTTGATTTATCATTTTAGAAATCACTGATGATTTGAAGAAAGCGTGTAAGTTGACAGATGAGGTGGAAAACTATACTGTATATGCTCCCAAATAAAATGAAATAAAGGCAACAATTGTAGATTGATTCTCCAGGAATTTAGACATGAAAGGTAGAAAGGTTATAGGATGATAACCAGTAGAAATGAATGAAAGTAAAAGAAATTTTGAGCCATTTGTTTTTGTGTTTGTTTTTAAAGTTCTCTCATTTTGTATCAGTCTGTGAAGACTAAAGTCCTATACTGTCAATAGGCCAACCCTTTTAAGGCATAAAAAGGTTCAGTTAGAGGGAATTAGGGTCAGAGGTTTAACTAGAGCTCTTTTTACATTGAAAAAATGTATTATTGATCTAGTAATGGCTGCTTGCCATGATGAATGGAGGTCAAGTAGTATTTTACTTCAGTAATTACTCTAAAAAAAGTAAAAAATTGAGGGGGAGTAAAATTATATTACTTTAATTGCTTGTTAGCAATTTTTTAATTGTGCTTATGATAAAGGAGCATTTCATTATATTTTGCTCTCAGATCTTGAAATATTGGACTGTTTCTAGGATAAGGGTAGAGTAAATGCACTAAAATCTAATTATTCATTACCTCAATGTGACTTTTTATTTTTTAAAAAAAGCAGCAAACAAGTAGAAATGATATTCTACTTGAGAAATGGAATCATAACAGTACTTACCTATATAACAACAATTTCACCCCTCTATTTTTTAATGAGAATAATCTACAAAATAATTGATAACAGCCTTCATGGACATATGAAAAAGAAATCAATAGGCAAAAAATATTCTACAGCAGCCCTCATCTAGCCAAGGGTCACTGATATTTTGTGTTTGAGACCAAATTTGGACTTATAAAGATGAGTCTTCCTGACTCTAGCCCAGCACTCTACTTTTCTGAGAACATCCTGTCCATCATTTTTTATTCCACAATAGCATTCCATTACAATAATGTAGCACAAATTGTATAGTCATTCCCCTATCGATGGGTATGCCTGAAATTTTTGTTCTTTTACATCAGAAAAAAATTGCTATAAAAATTTTCTACACAAAGCTACTTTCCATTTCATTTCATCTCCTTGGTATATAAGTCTACTTGGGGTATTGTTAGATCAAAGAAGCTGTATAGTTTTATAACCCTTTGGGCAGAATTCCTAATTGCTCTCTGGAATGGTTAGATGAGTTTAGAAAATGTTGAGTTTCTTAATTCAATCTTCCATATATGTGACCCACAGCCCTCTTACTCTCCGAATCACCCTTTTCTTGATTTCTCTGTTAGTTTAAATTTTAAAAGAGTATATTTTGAACTTCTGAAAGGAGCTGAGTCCATCAGTTGATGATCCCAAAATGTTGCTGCTAAAGTAGACAATGCCAGTGCTGCAAAAAGTGATTGTAACTTCTGAATCAATAAAAAGATAAATTTTGTATATATTAAAACCATATATATTAAAAACTGGGAAGCAATCTTCACAACTAAGAGCTCTGATAAAGGTCTCACTTCCAAACTACATAATTCCTTCAAATTTATAAGGTTATAAGTCATTCCCTAATTGAAAAATGTTCAAAAGATATGAATAGACAGTTTTAAACTGAAGAAATTAAAGCTACATATATATATATATATATATATATAATCATATGAGAAAAGTAATCTCCACATCATTGTTGATAAGAGAAATGCAAATTAAAAAATTCTGAAGTATCACTTCACACCTATCAGATTGTTTTAGATGACAAAAAGGGAAAATGATTAATGTTGGAGAGGTTGTGGGAAGATTGGGACATTAATTCATTCTTGGTGAGTTGTGAACAAATCCAAGCTTTCTGTAGAGCAATATGGAACTATGTCCAAAGAATGTTTTGACCCAGCAATTCCAATTCTAGCTCTATATCCAGAAGAAATTTTTAAAAAAGGGAAAAGTCCTACATGTTCCAAAATGTTCATGGCAGCTCTTTTTGTAATGCCAAAAAATTGGAAATTGAGGGAATGCCCATCAATTGGGGGAATGGTTAAACAAGTTATGATACATGAATACTATGGAATACTACTGTTCTATAAGAACCATGCATGGTCAGACTCTAGAAAAGCATGGAATGAATTACAGGATCTGATGCTGAATGAAGGGAGCAGAACCAAGAGAACAATGTATACATCAACAACAACATTATGAGATGAACAACCTTTATGTAAGCAACTCCTCTCAGCAGTTCAGAGAGCTAGAACAACTGAAGTTGATTGTCTATGGATTATATTATCCCCATCCAGAGGAAGAAAATAAAATAAATCAAAACACACAAAACAAAACAACCCTTCCAAATCTGATGAACACTTTATAAAAATTGTATCTTATGTATCTCTTTCCCTCCATTCTAATCTTTCATACTGAATATAATTAATGTGTAAAAATGTTTATCAAATGATGTATGTACAATGCTAACCTGACTGTTAGCCACTGAGGGGAGGGGGTTTGGAAGGGAGGGTGGAAGGAAATGTTGCAAGTTAATACATAAACATGTGCATATGGATGAAAATATACAAATATTTTTTAAAAGTATATTTTGAACCCAAGACAATGGATTGATCCAATTAAATATGATGAAACAGGCCTATAATTTTCTACACTCTTCCCACCCCTCCCTTCCCCTCCTATCCTCTCTCTCCCCTCCCCTCCTCTGCCCTCCCTTCCCCTCAATGACCATAATAATAGTTAGACAAGATAATTCCAAAAGTCCCACTTGGTTGACTAAGCCAGAATTAAGCCAAGACACATTGCCTAGAGCATGAGATCTTAACCTGTGAATTGTGAATTTTATTCATTTTGCTTTGTTTGCTAAACTATATTTGAAGATTATGTTTTCCTTGTGATTTTTTGTTTTTTTATATGATAAATTTAAAATTAATCTGAAAGGGGTCCATAGACTTCACAAACTGCTAAATGTTTCCATTAAATTCACAAACAAATTTAAGAACCTCTCGTTACAGAATGGCTTTAATATATATATGAAATTTATTTTTTTATTGATTCAGAAATGACAATCACTTTTTTGAGAAGGGACTGAAAGTAGTTGAAGTATCACATGATTATTTTTCTAACCATATTTTTGTAGTCATTTTTACTTAAATATTAATTTTGGTAGATGTCAAAGAACAACACTAAAGATTTAATATTTCTAGACTTTTACATAATGCAGATGACATATTTCAAAATGGAAATGGTTTAATTACAAAATTACAGATTTTTTTATACACTGAGAGTGGGGGATTCATGTACACTTAAAATACATAATCATGAGAACCTAATGACCTTCACTTTAGTATTATTTTTAAATGTTATTTTATGTTACTTTTTCAATTATATAAAAGAGAGTTTTCACCATTTTTTAAGTTTTTGAAGTCTACAACTTTCTACCTTTTTCCATTGCCTCTCCCTAAATCGGAGATAGATTATACATGTATAATTATGTTTAACGTAGTTCCATATTGTTTATGTAGTATAAGAATAATCAGAAATAAAGGGAAAATGAGAAAAAAAGTAAATAATATATAAAACAAATTTTGAAAAGTCAAAATGTTATGCTTTTGCTTACAGTCAGACTCCATAGTTTTGTTCCCCCCTCTGGATGTAGATGCTATTTTTCATCCTAAGTCTTTTAGAATTGGCCTTCATCACTGAACTACTGAAAGGAGCTAAGTCCATCAATTAATGATGCCCAAATGTTGCTGTTAAAGTAGACAATGCCAATGCTGACAAAATTAGAAGGAAAGCAGAAATCTGGGATACAATCTTCACAACCAGGAGTTCTGATAGAAGTCTCATTTTTAAAATATAGAGAGAATTGCTTCAAATGTATAAGGTTACAAGTCATCCTCCAATTAATAAATGATCAAAGGATAGGAATAGACAGTTTTAAAATGAAGAAATTAAAACTATATATAATCATATGAAAATGATGGGATGCCACAAATTAGAGAGTAGATGTACAAATTATTTATATGAAAGTAATGACCTACGATTATTTTGTAAGAAATCATGAAGGAGGGGCATCTAGGTGGCATAGTGGATAAAGCACCGGCCTTGGAGTCAGGAAAACCTGGGTTCAAATCCGGTCTCAGACACTTAATAATTACCTAGCTGTGTGGCCTTGGGCAAGCCACTTAACCCCATTTGCCTTGCAAAAACCTAAAAAAAAAAAAAAGAAATCATGAAGGATCAGACTTCAGAAAAGCCTTGAAAAATTTGTATGAACTGATGCTGAGTAAAATGAACCACTAGAACATTAATGGCAACACTGTGTGATGATAAATTTGTTTACACAGATATATTTACATATTTTTCTCCTCAAAGTAACAGTCTTCTTTCTTTGCATCCCCAGGATTCTGAAGAATAAATGATACACATTAGGTATTAATAAATACTTTTTGACTTTATATATAAATGTAGGGAAATTTAATCAGTCTTTTGTAATTAAAAAATATTGCATAAATTATACAGTGGTATATAACTAAAACAGTTCTATAATTTAGATTTAAAATATAGATGGAAATATTGAATTGATTCACATTGTGTGGGCTTCAAAAGAAAGAGAAATTTGCATTTTTTTAGAAGCAGGTGATTGGGACAGTTACAGTTAAATTTCTAATTTCCATCTGTTCTTTCATGTTTCAACTAATGGATCAAGATTTTACATAAATATAAAAATACATATATATATATAAATAAATGTATATATATGCACAAATACATGTATATAAATAATATACATATATAAAAACAATTATACATACATACATAAGTTTGTATATGGCCTTCTCTCATTTTATCAGTCATGACACAGCTGTCTCCCATATTTAAGCCTATGCACTATCTCTTCCCTCAAGTTTGTAATGCATTTCCTTTTCATCTCCAATTCATAAAATCCTTTACTTCAAGAGGCAGCTCAAGAATCACCTTAGTTAAGAAGCCTTTCCTGACCACCACAAATTATAGTGCCTCCCTAATTAAACTTGTATTTATGATATATACACATATATACACATGTAATTACATCTAATAATATCATCATGTAAATTATATAACAATTATAGGTAATTATAATGCATGATATAATTTTAGGAAGCTATTAATATAATTATGAACCCATATAATTAAACACAAAGCAATTAGGGAGACACTATACACATCTATACATATACAAATATATACATATATAGAAATACATATACATATATTTATATTTATATGTACATGAATAATTTACATATATATGAATGGATATGTTGTATTTCATCAAAACATGTCTAATCTTTCTGAGTAAAATTTTTTTTGTCTTTGTATTCTTAGAGTTTAGCTACTATATAGGAGATTCTTGACAAATGTTCATTGCTTCCTGAGAAAGAAATGAGGAAATAACAATCAGAAAGAGACCCATAATTTTGGATATGGCCAACAAAGAAATTTGGTTTTGTTTGACTGTAAATACTTGCTACAAGAGCTTATTAATTTTTACCCAAAAAGGGGAAGGAGAAAGGAAGAAAAATAAATGCTCATCAGTTGAAAAAATCAAATTCAGCTAAGAACTAAAGTCATCAATCATTTTCATGCATCTCTTTTATTCGAGATGCTGTCCTGGGAAACAAAGGTAAAAATCCATTGCTGGTTTAAAGTAACTCCTTGTTAATCTCTGAGAACAAGGAAATTACCCCCATAAAAGAACAATATGGACAAGGTATAAAAAATAAAATGTAATGAAATGTGATTTAATTGGCTGAATAATTGATTATGTCCAGAAGTTCAAGCAATTTGAAGGAGAGCAATTGAAGGCATATATTTCATTCCCTTCAGTGACCTATTTGCACTTATCTGAACATATTAAGGATATCTTGGAACTATTTCCAATGACCTCTTGCAGAATGCTTATTAATTTATTAATCTTTCAGTGCTTAGACTCTTTTAAGGATACCTTAAGGACAGGAACAGTGTCAATTGTATTGGGTTTCAATACAAAAATACAATACACAAATTCCAATTGGGCTCTAAGATCAGTTAGAGAAGAAAGTTGTATTCAGATTGGAAACAGGGATAAGGAAATAAGCAGCTGTAGGAAAGGACAGAGAAAAATGAGGGAAGAAAAATTTATTTAGGTAAAGAAGCAGATTTCTTGGACAATATCAAAAGGGAGCTGTCCCACAATAAAGGAAGTTGAACAAATTAGATAAGGTAAAAGGGAAGGAAAAGAGTAAGGCTGATTATTCAACAATGGAACAGAAATAAAGGAAATATCTTTCAGAGCTTCAAATACTCTTGTTATTGGTTAAATTCTTTTAACCATATTAATCTGATTTACTCCTGGGATCTAATTAAAGTGAAGTGTATTTTTTGGGGGGGAAAAGGAAAAAAAAAAGATCAAATCAGATTCATCTCCATGGTATGGTATGGATATTTGTCTATCATATTTCAATTTGACTTTAATGACTTTTTATTTTTTCATTAACTTATATGATTTTAGTATGAATAAATTCCAAGGTTTATATGCAGATTATGTCAGTGAAAAAATGAAGAGGAGGGTTGGTTAGAAGATAGGTCCAAAGTTACTGCCAGAAAGCCAAATTGTGGTTTCATGTAATGCTGAGGCCCTTTTGTAGGTTCATAAAGCATAGACTGCTATTTTCAGAACAATTTCTAAATTAACATAATAAAATACAAATTTATAAAAAATCTTGGTTACAGTTAAATGTAATTATTTAAATAACAAACAATTAAAAAACAAAAATTTCACAGATAGCTAGGTAATAATCTCTAATCTAGAGTACTCTTATAACTGATTTCCTCTGTTCATATTTGTGTATTCTTTTTTTGAAAGGCAAATGGGGTTAAGTGACTTGCCCAAGGCCACACAGCTAGGTAATTACTAAGTGTCTGAGTCCAGATTCGCACTCAGGTACTCCTGACTCCAGGTCTGGTACTCTATCCACTGCGCCACCTAACGTCCCTAAAAAAATCCCCCCAAAAACATATTTGTGTGTGCTATTGGTGCAATATTCATTGATAGAAGGCATACAGCATATTTTGTTTGTCGTATCATTTTAGAAGCACAGTAACCAACTGTGGTGCATGGGTGAACTGATAAATACTGGACAACTGCTCTCCAAAACAGCTAAAAGTTCTAAGTTTATTGTACATTACCAATATTTTTGCCATCATGTTATTCAGTCTAGACTATCATTAAAACGATGCATGAAGTCCTGTTTTCTAGTAATTGATGATTTTCAAGTTGTGAGTATACCCAGACATGTTATCTTATCCTGCAGTAGCTTCAATTCTTTTTTTTTTTTTAAGGTTTTTGCAAGCGAATGGGGTTAAGGGCTTGCCCAAGGCCCAAGCTAGGTAATTATTAAGTGTCTGAAACAGGATTTGAACTGAGGTACTCCTGACTCCAAGGCTAGTGCTTTATCCACTACGCCACCTAGCCGCCCCTACTACACCACCTAGCAGCCCCAACTATGCCACCTAACCGCCCCTAGCTTCAATTCTAATGGGATAAATAAGATGTGAGTAGTTACATGCACATATAGAAAACAAAAAAGGTATCCTTAAAAGAATATAAACACTGAAAATTTAATAATTTAATAAGCATTCTGGGAGAGTTCATTGGAAATAGTTCCAAGATATCCCTAATATGTTCAGATAATTGCAATTAGGTGACTGAAGGGAATGAAATATGTGCCTTCATTAAAAGGAAATGATGAAACACTTCATATTATCATTGTCAAGAAAAATTCAAATGAGGTCACAAAAAGTTGGACAAGACTGAAATAACTCAATAATAACAATAGCTGAGGAAGGCAATGTTGAATGCCTCATATATCTATGGCATAAGAAAGGATCATCTTAACTCACCTCTGAGTTTTATTCTAGCTAGATTCTGTAATTGTTCCACAGGTTATGATCTGAGACAGGTGAGTGGCATTGATCAACAACCTCTATGTGTCAATCACTGTGATAGGCATTGGTATAAAGAATGAATACTATTTTCACAAAAGGAATTGTTTACTTTTTAAACTTGCATACCTTGTTGATTCATTGATTGATTTAATGCTTGCCTCAAAAAAAGGTGAAAAGATATATTTCCTTTTTTATTCTGTTTTACCCCTTTATCTAGTGCCATCTTGGTTTCAAAGCAGCCTCAAGATGCAAGTCAAATACTACTTTCTGTAAGAAGTCTTTGCTTGTATGCCTAGTTGCTAGACCCTGCTCTTTTAAGGATTCCTTTTATCTTTTTTATATGTGCATGTATTTAACTATTACTCACATATTATTACTCCCATTAGAATTGAAGCTACTTGAGGATAAGACAATATCTGCCTATATATATATATATATATATATATATATATATATATATATATGTATATATACTTATATATATTTTCAAATGTTAGAAAATTCCTGTTATTTAGGATAATATTAATAACATTTGATTATTATTTAATAGTTTCCTCCAATTTGAACAAGGAAAATATGTATTTTCAGTTATTAAAAGCTATTCTTGTGTTTTTACTATATATTTTTTCACACCCTCACCAATCTCTGATGGCAAACTGGTGACATGTGCCACTAACCTCTTTTTCTACAAAAGTTTTAGAAAGCAATTATTTCTATCTAATGCAAACCAATTATTTAATGGATTGCAAATTAATGTAAATATATTTAATTCCATGAATTATCTTAATCACATTTCTATTATTCCCAGTGATGCATTAAAGAAAAGACCGTTGAAAATATTTAAGGCTCCAAAAAGGATAGGAAAGGAAAAATTCAAAAGCACATTTCGCCTTTTCAAGCATAGTTCCTAAACTTATTTTGACCTTCCTCTTGTAGAGTAATTAGGGTAACGTTCTAAGTTGAGAGGACGCCAGATGACTAAGTGGATAAAGTACTGACCCTTGAGTCAGGAATTCAAATCTTTGCCTTCAAATTCTTACTAGACTGACCCTGGGCCAATCTCTTTGTTTTAATCCACTGGAGAAGAAAATGGCCACTATATTGGCCCAGAAAATTCCATGGCATGCTATGATCCATGGGATTGCAAAGAACTGAAAATGATTGAATGAGTGCGCAGCAATAGCATCAATGTTCAGAACATGGGCCACTATGTCTTAGGCAAGACAAAGCAGAGAACTGATCTATGTGGGAGCTTAAGTCTCAATTCATTCTAGTAGAATATAATTCCTTAAGGACAGAGAATATATCACTTTTATATTTGTAATGTTATATTTGTAATGCTTTTGTCTATTGCAGTACTTATTACATTTTACAAATTCAGTATATATTTTTTCCTGATTGTTTGTTATTGCAGGAACAGAATAACATACTGTCTATTCTTATCTAACTTTTTTAAGAACAGGAGTCTTCCCTGCCCTTGTATAGGTCCACTATCACGAATACTATCCTCTCTTTATTCTATCTGAATAGAGTTTAGTTTAGCATAATTAGTTCTAATAACCCTAAACCCTTGCTTATTTTTTCCTTTTTGACTAAGACATCTGGATTCAATATTAATTCAAATTAATCACTTAAGACATTCTAACTGATTGAGCTCCTTGAGGACAGGGATTGTTTAGCTTCTTTTAATATGTCCGATGCTCATCATAGTGACTGACAATGGGTACTTAATAAACGTTTATTAGTGATTTGGGTCATATTGGAATTACTTTTATTAATTTTTGCTTTAATGTTATACTCCATATTTTTCACTGTGGGAAATCAATCTTTCTATCTCCTAGGTCATTCAGATTTACATAATGAGCCTTCTGATGGTGAAGTGTGTGCTATTGGAATGTATCCCTTTTTATTAAGAATAATTTTAGGGGCAGCTAGGTGGTGTAGTGGATTAAAGCACCAGCCTTCGAGTCAGGAGTACCTGGGTTCAAATCCGGTCTCAGAAACTTAATAATTACCTAGCTGTGTGGCCTTGGGCAAGCCACTTAACCCCACTTGCCTTGCAAAAACCTAAAAAAAAAAAGAATAATTTTATTATGCTGGTAAACATGTTCTATGTGCAAGTATACCATAGATTAAAATAATTGGTTTTACACATGCTTTCCCACTCCTCTACTATTTTTTTGCTTGAATATTTCAAGAGAAGCTGTCTGTCTCAGTCAATATGCCTATCTTTCAACTCAGTGAAGTCATGCAAAAACTATACTCCCTGAATTTTCTTTCTTTTTTCACTTGCTACTCAATTAATTTTCCTACTGACAATACCTTTTCTCACATTCATTCTAAATTTAATTTCAATTTGCTCTTTCCCTTTGAGCTCTTGGGCAGATACCTCAGCTCAATCTCTTCCTCTATCTACTTTTTTACTTCTAAAATAATCAAAAATCATTAAAGCCAACAGGATCATGACTGACCAATGGAAGAATAACATATCTTATAGTAAAGGTTTTCCATAAGAGAAAATCAGGAATGTTGAAATAAAATAAGAAACAATAAGAATCAGATACTTTTGTGTGTCCTACCATTATTTAAATTCCATGAAAATGCTCAAGGAATTCAGAATCATCACAAAATTACCTATTTTATTCTAATTGTTATTGACTTTATACTGTCCTTAGTAACAAAATTACAAATTTCATTAAAGGATTTCTATTTCAATTATGTTGTATTCTCAACATTATTCACGGAATGAACATTTTCTGAGTACTTCAAATAAACAAGGCACTATATTATTTGTTTGGGGCAGTGGAAGGGACCATTTTTTTTTTACAAAGGATCATTGGGATATTTGCAACATCATTGATGGGCTATATTTGGTGAAACATTGAATCAGTTTACCTCTAAAAATCTCCTAGACTTATTGAATTTTGAGTCCTTCTTGTGGCTACCTTGCCAATGCCAGACCAAGATGATCTTTAGACTGGAGATTTCTTTCCCCTGGTCTTGTGAAAAGAGAAAGTAATGAAAAGATATAGTTATGGCATACCTACTAAGTGCCAGGTACTATGGCAAGCATTTCTTTTTACAAATATTATATCATTTTTTATTGACAAAAACCCTATCTATGTTTTGAAAACAATTCATTTCATAAAGCTTGGAGTTTACTTATTTTAGCTTTGACAGTAATTTATTAAAATTATTCTTAAATTTTTATGGATACTGTTGTATCTGGGTGGTTGCAAGCAACTTTTTATTTTATAATGATAGCCTGCTTCCATAAGAGTTTATTAGTTGAGTTTTCAAGGATATTGTGAGATCTATTGTATTATGGGAATATATTATCTGTCAGCTCATGACAGTTATGCAATTTGTGTCTTGATAGATATTGAGGAGCTACATTTTTCTAATCTTTAGTGACATTTTGAAATTTTGAACATTTCTTTTCATAACTTAATTTTATTAGTGAATTGGGGCTCCTTAAAATAACTTTTTTTGGTATAAATGACCAAAGCCTGAATTTCATCAAAATAACCCATTTTTTAAATAAAAAATAAGCATAAAAACATGCTGGATGACATGGAGATGACAAAAGAAAAAATGTTGTAAAATATAAGACCAAATATGTTTTATCAAATTCAGTAGGGAAAATCAAAGCAGTGAACAAAAAAATTGAAAGCAAGAAAATTAATAAACTAGTAAATAAAAACGAAGACAGGAGTTTGTGAAAAAAATAAAATAGATAACATTTTGGTTAATTTGATTAAAAAAAGAAAGAAAAAATACAAGTTGACAATATGAAAAATGAAAAGGGTGAATTTACTATCAAATAGAGGAGGAAATTAAAGTATAATTTGGAGCTATTTTACCCAAATGTATAACAATAATATAAGTGAAATGGATAAAAATGGATAAAAATATAAATTGTTGGGTTCTATAAAATGGGAAATAAAATACCTATATAACTATTTTAGAAAAAGAAATTGAACAAAACATCAATGACCTCTTTAAAAAAAATCTAGGCCCTACAAATTTACAAGTGAATTCTATAAACATTTAAAGAAGAATTAATACTAATACTAAGCAAATTATTTGGGAAAAGAGGCAAAGAAGGAACCTTATCGAAGATTTTACCAATGACATGAATTCAGTGTTGATATCTAAACAAGGAAATGCAAAGAGAGAGAGAGAGAGAGAGAGAGAGAGAGAGAGAGAGAGAGAGAGAGAGAGAGAGAGAGAGAGAAGGAAGGGAAATTATGGACCAAATTTACTCATGTATACATATATCTACATATATATGTACTGATCAAAATTTTTAATGAAATATTAGCAAAAGAGCCTACCACATTTTATCACTGGGATCATAACATGTTGTATTTTTATCATTAATGCAGGGATGATTCAATATTAGGAAAACCATCATTACAATTTGCCATATCAATAACAAAATTAAGAAATCATATGATTATCTCATCAAATGTTGAAAAAGCTTTTGACAATAATACTATCCATTCCTATTAAAAACATTAGAGAACATAGGAGCTTTCCTTCAATTGGAGTTTTCCTTCAAATGATAAAGATTATCTGTCTGAAACCATTAACAAGCAATGATAGGAAAAAGCTAGAATAATTACCAATAAGATCGAGGATGAAACAATAATGCACATTATCACCAGTATTATTTAATATTGTTCTAGGAATGTTACCTTTAACAATAAGAGAAGAAAGAAGAAATGAAAGAAATTAGAGTAAGTAATGAGGAAACAAAACTACCACTATTTAAACATGACATAATGTTATACTTAAAGTATAAAATCAGTGGAAAAACTCCTTGAAGCAACAACTTTAGCAAAGTCACAATATATAAAATAAATCCACCTAAATCAGCACCATTTCTATATATTACCAACAAAGCCCAATAGTAAGAGAGAGAAATTTCATTTAAAATAGCTGTAGATGGTATAAAATCTTTTGGAATCTATCTGCCAAGTCAAATCCAGGAACTATTTGAACAAAATTACAAGCACTTGTCACACAAATAATGACAGATCTCAACTACTGGAAAACTATAAACTGTTTATGGTTATGTCAAACTAATATAATTTAAAAAATGAAATTCTACTTAATTTCATCAACTTAATTAGCATCATACCAAGTAAAGTACCAAAAATGATTTGATAGACCCAGAACAAAATAGAAAATTCATCTGGAGGATTAAAAGCTCAAAATTTTGAACATTATTAATGCAAAATAATACAAAGGAAGTTTTTTATACCAGATTTAAACAATATTTTAAAACATGAACTATCTGAATTATTTCGTATTGGCTAAGAAATCATGTGATGGATCAGACAAACAAATTAGGTACTCAAGACAGTAGTATATGAGCATACTGATCTCTTGTTTGATAAACCCCAAGTAGTTTCTGGGATGAATACTAGTTATTTGAACAAATATGCTTGGAAAACTAAAAAATTGTATGCTGAAATTAGGTATAGACCAACATCTTACATCCTATACCAAGATAAGGTAAAAATGGGTGTCTGATTTAGACAAGAAGGTTGATACCATGAACCGATCAGGAGATGAAGTAAATAGAAGGAAAGCAGAAGACTGAGAAACAATTTTAACAGCCAATGTTTCTGTTAAAGATCTCATTTCTAAAATATAGAGAGAATAGAATCAAATTTATATGGATACAAGTCACTTCTCAATTGTTAAATAGAAAAGGATATGTTCAGGAAACTTTCAGAAGAATGAATTTAAGCTATTTATGATCACATACCATTTTCTAATATTCTAAAATGATCAATGATGGAGTGGATGTGGGAAAATTGGCTCAGTAATGCAATATTGAAGAAATTGTAAACTGATCCTACCATCCTAGAGAGCAATTTTGAACAATTTATTGCCCATAGAGCAATAAAACTGCATACTCTGAACTAGCAACACAACTAAAAGGTCTATATGCCAAAGAAATCACAAAAAAAAGGAAAATGACTTATATATACAAAAATATTTAGTAGCTCTTTTTGAGGTGGTAAATAATTGTAAATTGAGGGGATGCCCATCAATTGGGGAATGGCAAATCAAATTAGTATATGAATTAATGTCATATTATTGTGTTATAAGAAATAATGGCAAGGCAGATTTCAGAACCAAACAGCTCTAAAGACTTATATGAACTGATGCTGAGTAAAATGAGCTGAAGGAGGAAAACATTGTATTTAGTAACAATTACATCATGGGATCACCAATTATGATCTTCTTAGCTCTTCTCAGAAATATGGTAATCAAAGCTATGCATGCCATCCACTTCCAAGAAAGAAATAAGGTGTATGAATGCAGTTCAAAACATACTATTCTCACCTTTTTTTCTTTCTCATACTTTTGTTGTTGTTCTGATTTTTCTTTCATTGCATTACTAAAATGGAAATGTATTTAACATGATAGTGTAAGTATATGCTATTTCAGATCTCTTGCTTTCTTATACATGAAAGAGGGAATGGAAGGAGACAGAAAAATTTGGTACATAAAATCTTACAAAAATGAATGTTGAAACCTATCCTTACATGTAATTAGAAAAAAATATTGTAAGGTTAAATACACACACACACATATATGCATGTGCATGTGTATATAAACACAAATAAGCAAACATATACATATATGTATATATACACACACATGTATTTCATGCCTAGAGAAGACATCTTTGTTCATTGTTCCAATTTGTCCTCTAGATTCAATCCTTAAATCTCCAGACCCTATATTACCTAGTTGTACATTAAAGAACTATTATTTATCATTTCCAACTGTTATTTTTATATCATTTTGCACCATGTGATGAAGAAGCAGTTAAATATGTTTGTCAGAAAAACCATATGGCTTCAAGTCTTCTAAGAACTCCAAATGATTAATAGGATATTTTGGTCTTATCCCATCTTTAACTTGGAAACCATAATTAATTCTATTTAGGGAAGGTTAGAATGGATTTAAATTTAGGCAGAACCATAATGAGCTTAAATTGAGTCCCAGAAATTACTACATTTTTAATCAATAGTTCTTGACATTTGTTGGAGTCATATTTTACATAGAGAAAAATTTCCAGTGTAAGAATCAAATGCTGTAGCATTCTAATATTTGTGCAACATTTGTATTGCATGAATAAGCCATGAGTGAAGAACAAAGTTAAATAACCATAATAAATAAAGAAAAAATATAATTTTTTCAGGTAGTTGGTTCAATAAATACTGAATCAATAATAAATTTATCTTTATTTACCTTTAAGTCTTCATTTTTCCCTCTCCCTTCCCTGTTGTAGATATGCTCATAGATATTTGTAACTAATGAAAAATTTTCTATGATCATTTTTACCCTGTTCAATCTAAGATCCATAAAATACTAGCTGCAATAATAACAAACATTTATATACTACCTTACATTTTATTTACATATTTTTATCTGCTTTCAATCTTTCAAATTGTTTGTGCTATATTCATTTATTATACTCTCTTTCAGATATGCCTCAGGGGAAACTTCAGAGGCAAACATAATTTAAAAGCCTTTTTCAGTTTTCATAGCTACTTTTGCAGAGTTTGAACCCAGAATTTTGTCACTCTAAGACAAAAGCTCTAACCATTAGGGAAAACTGTCCTTAGATCTTAATGGTCATGCACATAGACCATCATCAATATCTTGGATACTGTAACATCTTGAAAGTAGAGAAAATCATTTTTCTTCTTTATTTTCCTACAAGCTATTGTTATAAATCGTGAAAACTCACAAAGGGAGACAATGGTGATTTCCAATTTTTCAGATAACAATAGTTCATTGATTCAGTTTATAGTTGCATTTTCAGTATTTTTTTAAATGGTCCTTTTTTTGTGTGTGTTCTCTTCTAGTGAAAACTAGCATTGTCTGATGTGAGTCTATTGACTACTTGTAATCTCACATTTTGAAAGGAGAAACTTTGAAAAATGTAATAATCAGATATGAATCAAACTATATATCCATAAAGTTCTTGCTGAAAGATTTGAAGAAAATCACAATGGAAGACTACAAGACAAATCTTAGCTTTGAAGAAAACTCAAATGAATATAAAATTTAATATACTAGAAAAATCCCTTTTAATTTCTATGTGAGGAGTGTGTGGTATAGTATGCTCACTCTATTAAAAATTTACAAATTTAAACTAGAAAGCGAAAAGGCATGTTCTTTAGTATAAAATGGGGAAAAATAAAGCTTCTATCAAGCCCAAAGGTCTATGAGTCAAGGACCCTAATCTGGTTTCTGAAGGTAAGAAATTAGCCTCCCTTCAACACAAAGTTCAATTTTTGGACAAAAATACTTTTTTGCAAGCTAAATAAGTATATTTGAGGTCTTTATAATGATGTCTTTTTAAGACAAATAGAAAGGAAGCTACTTGACAGACTATCACACTTTCAAGGCCTCATTATATGCTTGGTTGCAAAAGCTGTTAAGGTCAAAAGACAAATAATAATTACAAAAGGGCTTATTAGCCATCCCTTGTACTTTACAGATGCCAGAAAAAGACTATAATCACAGATGTTAAATGTTTTCCAATTGGTTGGCTCTGAGAAATCTCCCAAGGAGAATTATAAGTGAATTATGAGCATATATATTGGAAAACAACCCTCAAAAAAAGGGGGAAAAAAGTTCAAACAATCACCAGGTTTTTCATAAATTGAATTCTATTTAAGTGAATCTTATACTTTAAAGTTGGAAAGATATTTTCTTGCTGTTGATTAAAAAGGAGACAATTACTTTTTTACACAGTCTTTTCCTCTCCTCAAATGGCTCGAGATTAACCTTGCAAATCACAGACAGCAATTTCAAGGTGGCTGGGGGCAGACATGGTACACCTGAAGAGGTCTTTCCGAAAATGTAGAAAAGGATTATAGCTTTTAAAGCTCAATTCAAATACCATCCTTTCAATGAAGCTGATTATTCTGGAAAGTTTTGGCTTTCACTCTCATTAAGAAGCACTTATTTAATTCTGTCAGTCTTTAGTACACTTGCTATGTATTGGTTTTTATTATAGTTGTCGTTTGACTTACCATTTAATTGAAGCAGAATCTAATCCCTCTCAGTGAATATTCTCTAAACTTTCTATTCTTCTCGACATTTTAGTAGTACCTCACCTTATAAATGAGGTAATTAGAAGTAATTCTAAGATATCTTTCATCTCTAAATGTAGGATCTTTCCTTAAATCTAGAAACTATGCTTTACATACTGTAGGCATTAAAAAAAATACTTGTTCTATTATGAATGAATTATACCAGGAATTAGTATCAAGATTATTTCAGATAAATTCATTCTCAGTACACTCTCTTTATTAAGTACCTACTGTGTACCAAGTAAGCTGGAAGAGTAGACAGAGAATCGATCTTAGTAATAGAAAGTCTTGGGTTAAGTATCACCCATAACTCAAACTACAGTGTGATTCATGGAATCATTTAGCTTTTCATTCTTTTGGACAATGTACAAGTGGTTGATCTATATTGGCAGTGATAATTTTCATTATTGGTACTCATTATATCCATGATAGTTAAATCTGGTGGAAAAAAAGGGAGGGGGGAATGAGCCAGTTGCTGGGAATGGAAAGACAAAATCTTGAAGACAATCATTTCTTCTTTAGATGAACAGTATGAATGCTAATATTACATGAACAAAGCAACAAATAAACTAGTCTCTAAACCAAAATCAAATAAGCCTGCATCAGAATAAAAAATATAGAATAAAAAGGAAGAAAGATTCATTTCCACTTTCACATTCAACCTTTCCTACTAATGCAATTACCTCCTTGTTATAGACCTTCCTCATCTCTTCCCTAGAAAATTGCAATGGCATCATAATTGGTCTTTCTACCTCAATTATCTACATCCTCTCTATATAGCTGTTAAAATGTTTTCTTTAAGAGCAGATCTTACTTTGTTACTCCACTATTCAATAAACTCTCATGGCTCCCTATTTTCCTTAAGTGAAAATGGTAGAGGAATAAAACTTTGTACTCCTCCCTGTTCTCCCACCCTAAAGAGCTTTGAGAGCAGGGGGAACAGAGAAAAGGGCAAAAGAAGATCATATTCCCTGGCTGTATTATATAAACATTACGTCCAATAAATTTTCATTCTTGTCTATGATATACAAAATATTTTTCTATACAATTTTATCACAATTTGGTGTATGTCATTACTGATTTCTCAAAAGATAAATCATTCCTTTTCAATAGTTCTCCCTGAATTTCCAATGGGTTTTTCTCTGACAGAGATGTAATTTATTTACTTTTGAGGAGAACTTATAAACATACAGAAATCAACTAAATATCTACTGGATCTCCATGTGTATGTGAACTCAATCCACTTTTGATGGGCTGCCTATCCCCAAGACATAATCAATGATTGTGACCAAGGCTGCTTGATTTATATTACTGGTGGTAGTAGTGACTGAAAAGACTTCTATTTACAAATGCATGTGTCATAGTTAAATGTTTAAACTCTGGTTGATATTAGCAGTAGTAAAGAAAAAAACAACAGTTCTTTGAAATATTTAATATTAGACAAGACAGCAATGTGGCTGAATCATGGAAGCTAGAAAAACTTTTATTCCAGACTTTATATCACCATCAAGGGCTATATTTCTGCCTCTATGTTGGCTCCTTTCTCCACATGTTACCTTGTGAACTTTTGGGCCCTGTTGTTCAGAAATTTCAGGGGAAATGACCATCCCATCTCTTATCAAATCTGTCCTTTCGGGCAGACTGTCCTTTTGGCATAATCACTTTGCTTTCCAAAGAGAAATTATAAAGTTTTTAGCACAAAATTATGTATGTAATAGGAATTTAATAAATGTTTATTTTCCTTCTCTACCTATTCAATTGAAGGGATGCAGATATAGCTATTTCTTTATGTCTTTGCTTGAGAGTAACTGCAATGGTGGTTACAAATAAAGCACTACTACAAATGATTCATTTAAATAGCTTGATATGTCTTCTAATGACAAGTGGATTTGACTTGATACAGGGTAGGACAGTCTCCCTAGCTTCAAATAATGAAAAGAAGTAGAATTGGAGAGAGGTAAAGAGGCATAAAAAGATAAATGTAATTAAACACAGAGACAAAGGTGAGGAACACACAGAAAACTGATATCTTAATTCTCCTTTACCAAACACAGAAGTACTATGGCTGGATGATGCTCTGATGCTCAGAAAGATCCCAGAGAAAATAAAAAGAGGAAGGAAATCCTTGGACAACAGGTGTCTATTTCTTGAGTAGGTAGGCCAGATTTAACTATTTTCCATCTTGCTATAGACTGTTCCTGCCATGCATCACTCTCTATTTGTGGAAATTGTCATAGTTACTTTCATTATATATAGTCTAACAAATCTAAGAGCTTATAGAGGACTCTTGCTTTCTTTCATGAGGCAAATCATCTTTTTTATTCTGTGAGTCTGACTCATTAATAGCACCATGTACTCCCCCCACCCCCATTAGCAAGCATGATGCAGCAGTATCTGTTTTCTTGAGCTGTATTTGTTTTTTCCTGATTGAACCAAAGAGACTGGGAGTCCTGACATTCTACCTCCTATTCTAATCAAGGAGAAGGTAGGTCAGGAATAGTTGATAATTGTAATATTGACAAGGATGGTGAAACAGGTGGACATTTTAAAGTCTCTTCAAAAAGAACACTCTTCAGAATTGTTAACAAGAAAGGAATAAACAAATACAATTTATTATGCAATTTCTGTTTAATAATTTCATGGAAAGTTTTATGTTCTATATTTGGATTATTGATTCACACTTGACTTTGCTCCTTTCCAATAAATTTATTTTTAAAATTATAATTACACATAAGACTTTGAGGTTAAATGCTATTTTCCTAAAAGACTAAAAGTTGTCTGAAATGAGGAGTGGTCAATAATTGACAATTCAATATTTGAAATGTCAAATATTTATGCATATTTATCTATCTCTAGCTTTGCGGTTTCTACACAATAAGTATTTAATAATATTTTGCCAAGCTGACCAAATATATTGAATTCAATTTTATATTTTATTAATATTTCATTAACCAGGTCACAAGTCATTCTCCAATTGATAAATGACCGAAGTATATGAGCAGATACTTTTCAAATGAAGAATAAAGCTATATATAAAATCATATGAAAAATTGCTTCAAATAATTATTAGAGAAATGCACATTAAAACAACAATGAGGTATCATCTCATGCCTATCAGAATGGTCGAGATGAGAAAGAGTGGAAATGATCAAAGTTGGAGAGGTTGTGGGAAGATTTGGACATTAATGTATTGCTGGTGGAGTTGAGAACAGATCCAATCTTTCTGGAGAGCATTATAAAGCTATGCCCAAAGAGCAATAATCATATCCTTTGACCCAAAATTACAATTCTAGGTCTATACCAAGAAGAAATTATATAAAAGGGAAAATTCTTACATGCTCCAAAATATTCATAGCAGCCCTTTTGCTAGTGGCAAATAATTGGAAATTAAGGGGATGTCCATCAATTGGGGAATGGCTAAACAAGTTATAGTACATGAATACTATGGAATACTATTGTTCTATAAGAAACCATAACTGGTTGGACTCTAGAGAAGTATGTAATGACTTCTGGGAACTGATGGTGAGCAAAGGGAGCAGAACCAAGAGAGCAATGAATACATTAACAAAAACATTATGAGATGAACAACCTTGATGGAAGCAGCTACTCTCAGCAACTCAGAGAGCTAAGATAACTGTATTAGATTGGCTATGGACTATGTTATCCCCATCCAAAGGAAGAAAAACAAAACAAAATTTCCCTTCAGTATCTGATGAACACTTTATAAAAATTATCTCTTATACATCTCTTCCCCTTAATTACAATTCCTCATGCAGAAAATAACTATTACTAATCTGTAAACATGCTTATCAAAATATGTATGCATAATGCTAACCTGACTGTTTGCCATAGAGGGGAGGGGTGTGGGAAGGGAGGTGCACATGGAAGAAAATAAATGAGAAAAAAAGATCAAATGGAAAAAGTATTTCATTGAACATTATAAAATATAAATAATATATTTTTCTCATAGTTCATGTTTGTAAACTTGCCTTCATCTTCAGCTCCTCAATCTCTTTTGCCCCAAATATATAATCATTTATTAAATCTTATTACTATATCTACAAAACACTTAAAATTAGTTCTTTCTTTCTACTCACACAGATGCCATCTTACTTTAACCTTTCATAACCTCCTCCCTAGATAATTTCAATGGCAACCAAATTGAATTTCTTGATTCAATTCTATTCCTCCTCCAATCCATTCTATATATTGTTATCAAAATAATTTCCCTAGGAACAGATATTTCTTTGCAACTTTGATACTATATTAACTTTAAGGACTATCTATTGTTTACATGTTGTTAACCTTCAGAGTTTGTCCTAATAGGTGGAAAATGCAAACCTCCAGTTTGGTCTCAAGAAAGAACAAACTGAATTAGGTTAACAGGCACATTTATTAAATTTCTATAAGGCTGCTAATTATGCATGCAGATGGAGCAACCTGGCTAATAAACTGCACTTCCAAAATTGCATTCCGAAGACTGATACTTATACAATTCCACTGTTGGAAAGTAGGATCTGAAAAAGCTGCTTCTGGCTTGTCTATCAATGGAGTGACCCTCTGCTCAGTATGGAGTTCAAATCAGACATTCCATTAGGTTAAGAGGAATACCTTGATTGTTCTCTCCCAACTCGGGACCTTTGTGCCTAATCAATTTAGCTAAAGATTTCAACAAACCATCTAAATTTTCCTCCTTCAGGATATTGTTGATGGCATCCAGTGATTGCTGATAAAATGGAGAGATTCAAATTTATTATTGGAGAAGGATAAAAAGCAGACAAAATTAATATTTGTTTTTAGGTGATGTGAAAATCTCTAAAGAAATGAAAAACAAGTCTCTGAGATTTAAAGCTGAGGTTACACAGATGTGTCATCACAGAAAAGTCATTTAGCTTCTCTCATTAAAATTTTCTTCAGTTTGAAATGGGCATAAATAATGGAATGCAGCAATCCTTCCTTTCTTCCTCCCCTTTTTCTTCCCTCTTTTTTTTTTTACATATTTTGCCAGGCAAATGGGGTTAAGTGGCTTGCCCAAGGCCACACAGTTAGGTCATTATGAAATGTCTGAGGTTGGATTTGAACTCAGATACTCCTGACTCCAGGGTCAGTACTCTACTGTGCCACCTAGCCGCCCTCCTTCCTTCTTTCTTGTAGAAAAAAAAAAAGAATGAATTTGCAGCTAGAGTTTTTAAACCATTTTTGATGATGGGCTCCCTTTGAAGTCTTTAACAGTTTGGGGAGGTTGGAATATACATTGTTATAGTTGTCAGGTATATTGTCTTTTTGGTCTAGGTTCCTTCAGTCATTATTAGTTCACCTAGATTTTTTGTTTCCATTTTGTTATCACCAAAAATTGTTGTTATAAATATTTTTAAAATGTATGGAGATTTTTTCTTATTGATAGCCTACTTAGTACAGTAATAGAATCTCTCATTCAAAAGTTATGAACATTTTTAATCATTGTATTTGCTTAATTCCTAAATGGTTGTACTCTTTTGCTGAGTGCCCAGCAATGTGTGAGTATATCTATAGTTTCTCTTTGACAACATTATTGACATTTTTGGCATCTTTTCCAATTTGCAAGTTATGAAATAACAGTTTTTTTGATTTTCAATTCTATTATTAACAGCTATTTGATATATCCTTTCATGCAAATTTTTTTTTCTTTTTACAACTACTTACTGACCATTTATCTTCAGGGTAATGGGAAATATAAATGTATACATGCAGACATAGGGACATATATATACATACAAACATTAATATATAGACATACATACATATATATCATACAGTTAATATATAGGAAAAAGATAAAAAATTCTGTAAAAGGGCCTATAATTATAAATATTTATACACGATATGATAATGAAGCATAAATGTATCTTTTACAATATGGATGATTAGTGCTCAGATTGTCCATTTGCTCATCACTTGTCATCAATCAGTAACCAGCTGATTCTCATCTTCCACCTCTCATTCATCCCACATATTCAATTTATTGAGAAATCTTCTTACTTCTTTCTGTCTCCATATGCCTCATATTTTACCTCCTCCCCAATTACTGCTACACTAGTTCAGGCAATTGCAATTTCCTACAACACTGAAAGACTCTCTCATTTGAGACTCCTGAACTTTTCTTACTCTAATCCATTTTCTACATATCCAGAAAAGCACTTTCCTTAAGGTTCAGGTCTGTTACTATCACCCCTCTTCTCAGCATATAATGATAATTCCCTTTACTTTTCACATACTCCTCAATTTGACACTCAAAGTTCTTTATACTTTGACTTCTTTTCTTTCTTTTTTTCTTATATATTATACTCCTAATAATACTATGTAACCCAGCCATATACAATTATCTATATTTATCTGCCTCACAACTGTTTTTCATTTCTTCATCTCCAGCTTTTAGTTAAAGTTCAATTAACTCCAATATTTAACAGAGATGGTATTGTCTACACAATACCTTTTTCTGATGCCACCAATTACTGGTTACTAGCTCCCATAAGAATTTTAATTAATTTCACCCACATTTCATTTATATGTGCATATATGTATATATATATATATATATATATATATATACACACACACACATATACATAGCTAGATAAATAGATACATAAGATAGATGGACAGAGTTAGATATAGTATCTTGCACATTAGAATGCAAATTAATTGAAGCCAGAAAATAATTCACTTCTGTTTTTCTTTCATCCTTGTATGGTACTGTGCTGATATCAATTAGTAAGTACTTAATAAGTGTATTACAACTGTACTACATTTTCCTGTAGGCATCTTTCATTCTGTTTTCTGAAATTTCTTATGAACTGTTTTCTGTAACCTAAACATAATTTTCCTATGTGTCAAATCACATGCATATCTCTATTAAACTATGTGAGTTATTAATTTTTACTTCTTTATAAACTTGGGTTTCAATCATTTAATAATTGGTATTTTAAAAAAAATGTGACCCTTTTACTAGGTGAATAAGTGGAGTCGTTACGGGAGCTTTACACTATTTTAAAAGTGATGCTTTTTTTCCTTGTCCTTATTTCAGACCACTTGTTACATTTTCCCATTTATATAAACTGGTCACTCTAGAATTTGTCCATATGTCTGTATGGAATAGTTTTAGGTTATAAATAATTTTCCTTCACAAAATTCATTTAAGTGATTATAAATTTATTCCAGAAGATTCAGCAATGTTCTAGAATTTGTTATGATCATCAGAGTGCCATCCACAATCAGCATTTTGTGTGTGAATCAATATATAGACAGAATCGTTCTTTCATTTGGATACTCTTTAGGATCACATTCTACATAATACAAACGTAAAATTACATTAACATATTTTTTGCTTTGCTTGAAATGAATGAGGAAATGTTCAAATAAATCAGGATGCCTTTTGTCAAATTTTTCAAGAAATATTCAATAATTTTGATCCATGGATGAGAGATATCTAGGCACAAGAGGAATTATAAGGGGGGGGCGTCTCATTCAAACCATTTTATAATAAGTTAATTAAAAACATAGATTTTGTAATATTCTCAATTTTAGTTGCCTAATAATAAAGATTTGGACCCACTATGTAATATTTTTAAATTAAATTCTTCCTTTTGGCTACTCATGTCATTAATGATGATGGTTTTATTGTGTATTGTCATTATTTTCATTACAATATTTGAATAGAATAAAATGTAAGCACATAGGACCATAGTTGTTGTTATATTTTTCCTATTTTAGTATAGTAAATTTTATGACTTTTTATATTCTTCTTCATATAACTTATATTGTAATCTTTTGAATCTCTTGCCTTCAATATGTATTTTCTCCTTGTGTACTTGTTGTAATGCAGATGCTTTTACAGGGTTCTTTAGTTAATTTTCACTTTCTCTAAAAAGTACACCTAGGACTATATTATAGCTCAAGTGTGGTACCCCAATTGTCCCCGATAATAGCGTTTGTCATTTCAAAAAATGTAGATCTTACATTTTTTGTTTTGCGTTACTGCTATTTTTATCCTTAAGAAATTCTTAGGTCATTTGGGTTTTTTTCAAAGTTTCTTTGAAGTAATTTTATCCTCCAGAATCTCGATCAGTTTTATAAAATAACACTATTTGTGATTTTTAAAATTTAGTTCATTTTGGTTTATTTTTAATTTAATCAGTATTCATTTTCCCTAGTTCCTTGCAAAATATTATTAACATTTACTAAATAAGGAAAATATTTCCATAAAAATCATATTGTGAAAGAAAGCATAGATAAAAATAACAACCTCAAGAAATGTAAAGTTAAAAATTATGTTTAAATATGTATTCAGACACTAGCACTTCTTTCTAAGGGATGGAAAGCATATAAAAGTCACATAGATTTCTTTGATCGTTCCCTTCCTGAGAAAAGCTAAGTCATTGAGAGCTAATTCTCCTTCCATATTGCTTTTATTTTGTATGCAATACATTTCACCTTGTATCAGCAAAAGTAAATCTTTCCAAGTTTTTTTTCCATGATCATTTTATTCTACATTTATTATTACAGAATAGAATTACATTATAATCATACACCATTATTTGTTCAGTCATTCTCCAACTGATGGGTAACTCTCAATTTTCACTTCCTTTTCATTCTAAAAAAAGCTCCCACAAATATCCTTGTACATATTGATTTTTTTTCCTTTTAGGATATATACGTAGTAGTGGCATTGCTAAGTCAAAGGACATACATGGTTTTATAGACCATTGTCCAGAGTTCCAAATTTCTCCACAGGATGTTGAATCTTTTCATAACTCCACCAATAGTGCATTATTGTCTCATTTTTCTCCTTCCCCTCCAACATTTGTCATACACCTTTTCTGATCAATTAGCCAATCTAATAGGTTAAAGGTGGTACTTCAGAATTGCTTTAATTTGCATTTCTCCAATCAATAGTGTTAGAACTTTTGATATGTCTATTAATAGCATTGTTAACTCTTCATACCCTTTGATTATTCATCAATAGGGGAATGGTTTTTATTTTTTAAATTTGACACCATTCTCTATATGTGTGAAAAAATGAGAGTTTTATCAGATAAATTTGCATCCATCAATTTTTTTCCCACAGAATTGCTGCTAATCATATTTCACTTCAACTTATTCACCTAACTTGGTTATTCTGTTTTTTCTCTCTTTTCTCCCTATCCCTCCTCAAAAGTGTTATGCTTTTTACTAGCCCTTCTTCAATCTGTTCACTCTTCCCTCACTCCCCATTTTATCCTCTTTCCCTCATACTTTCCTGTAGGAGAAGAAATATTTCCTTACCAAATTCAATATGTATGCTATTCTGTCTTTAACCCAAATCTGATGAGAGGAAAGCTCACTATCTTCCCTTCAGTTCCCCCTTCTTCCTCTCCTCTTATCTCCTTTATGTGAGATAATTTATTCCATTCTATCTATCCTCTTCCCTTTATCCAAGTACATTTCTGTCTCACTCCCTAATTTGATTTTTTTAAGATACCATTCCTTCATATTTAATTAACAACTAATATCTTTCACTATGGTTGATTGGTTGATTGGTTCTTTACTTTGTTATGGAAGAAGACTGAAATGGCATCACTATGTTAGAAACAAGGTATAGTGTATTTGACCAGCTAACCAGACCATTATGGCCTCAGAATGTGCTACTTTGGATGAGAACAATTGGTCTATGTGAAAATCTGAGATGGGTGCACTAAATTTACACATCCCATTTTGAACTACCTCAGTTCTTCCAAGTTCATAGAGCACATTATCATCTCTGATGAAGGCATGCTGTGTCAGTCTTATGTCAGTGTCTCCTATGCTTCACAATCAATTCCAAAGATTTTAAGAGAGATCTTCAGAGTATTCCTGTATTGCTTCTTCTGATCCCCCTGTGAACAATTTCTCCATAAACCAGTCTTTTGGGCAAGCTTATGTTTGGTATTGAAAAAATATGATGAGTCCATCAAAGTTTCATTCTCTGAGGTAATATTTGAATATTTTCCAGTCTGACTCAAAGGATGTCAGTTATTTTATCCTCTCAGAATCTTCTTAAGAACAATTTAAAGGATAGCAATTCAGTTTCTATGTATGATGCTTTTAGACTGTCCAAGTTTCATAGGCATTCAACAATTATGTCAGCCCAATAGCTCTGTAGACTTCAGTTTGGTAGTCAGCCTAATACCGTTCCTCTTTCACATTTTCTTTTGAACCCTCCCAAACATGAAGCTAGCTCTGGCAATGCATGTGTCAACCTCATTATCAATGTTTATCTCCTAGGAAAATATACAGTCGAGATAAGTGAACTTATCCACAGTATTCAAAACTTCTCTATTTGCTATAACCAATGGTTCTGCATATGAGTGGTAAGGCATTGACTAATAGAGCACATCTTTTTTCTTGGTGTTAGGTCTAAATTAGCACAAGAAGTAGAGAGTCATTCCATTGTTTGTTGTATCTCAACTTCAGAAGCTGCATTGACTGTGCAATTATTTGCAATAGAAACTTAGGCCTTCCTGACCGCAGGACCAATGCTCTATCCGCTGAAGCCCTAGCTACACCCCCCCCCCCCCACCCCCAGTATTTACTTTTTTTTGGCAATGCACTGGGGTTAAATCACTTGCCCAAGGTCTCAAAGCTAGGTAATTATTAAGTGTCTGAGGCTGGATTTGAACTCAGGTCCCTCTGACTCCAGGGCCAGTGCTCTATCCAATGCATCACCTAGGTGCCCCCAGTAATTTACTTTTAGTGTTCTTTACTCCATTCTTGGGATGATGTTATATATATTATACATATATATATATATACATATATATATATGTATGAATATATATATATCCTTATAAATCTATCTCTATGTGCATACTTATAAATCTATATGTGCATAAATTTATACATATAAAATCTATCTATCTTTATATGTACATCTTTGCTTTGTTTTGTTCAATCTTGCAATTCTCCTTATAAGTCTATTTGTTTTTTGGTCAAAATATTTAAGTGGTTTTCCATTTCCTTCATGATCTCATTTCACAGATGACAAATTGAGGCAAACAGGTTTAGTGACTTGCCCAGAGTCACACAGCTATCATCTCAGGCCAGATTTGAACTGAGGAAGAAGTCTTCCTGACTTCATGCTCAGCACTCTATCCATTGAGTCACCTAGCTGCCACTGCTTTTGTTTAGCTTTATTTTAATACTGTCTTTTCTTCTAATAAATCAGTGTTTTGACTATACTCAAAGAGCTGTCCAGTGATCATTTCCTCATCAGCAAGTTTTGTTGCTTTTATTTAAAAAATAACCCCATTTTTTAGATTATTTGGTGTTTGTCATGTCCAGAAGCTACCAAATCTTTTTTTATACAGTATATTAAAATTGGAGTAGGGTAAAACTTCTGTGGAAATATGTTTTGTGTATGTGTGTAAGTTTAATATCTTTTATTTTTTTCTCTTTCTGTTCTTTCTAATTCTCACCTATTTGGCAATTTACAATGAAATAATCAAAGACTAATTATTCATAGATTCTATTTCTTCTTCTTCCTCTTTGGAAATATTTTTATTCATAAGATCAGCTTATTTTCATGGTCTTCAGCCTCTAGGATTTGTTTTAGGCACAGCCATATAAGATGACCAAATGTCAAAATATTTTTAATCATTAGACAAAATTAATTCCAACTATTCATTTATTTTTTTGTGAAGTTACTTGGCACAGGTTTTTATTTAGGTGAAATTATCTTCCCTATTCAGGACTTATCTGTACCAGGGCAGTCCAAAAATATGGCCACAAAGGGTGATTTTATATGACCCACCTGATGGTTTACTAAATGTGTTAGTAAATGAGCTATTGCTCAAATGACAAATCAAAATATATTGTCGATTATTTCAATACAAACTTCTAAAAGGAAGGTTGGATACCCCTGATCTATTCCGAGAATGACATTATTAATGATTCATTAGTTCTAGTAGTACACCACAGACAGTTAGATGAAAATTTAACATTTTAGAAAGAGCAGCCAAAGTAAAATGTATAGAAGTCCTAAAGAGAACTGATGGATGAAATATTTATGCAGTACTTGCTATCTGTCATATAGTATTATAAACTTGATAGATGCAAATATCAAATATAAATATACAAAATTCAATGTAACAATTTGCCTCATCATCTCAAATCTTGTATTTTAATGCAATAAGACCATAAATAGGAAATTGGGAAAGAAGGGAACATGTAAGTGGTAGGGAAGTGCTTCATTATGGAAATTTGAATCTGAACAAGACAAAAGACAAAGCAGACCTCTCATATCCCAGGATATTCACAGCGCCAGAGTCTTAATTTTAAATAGAAACAGAAGAATGTGAATACCTGAATTAAGACTGCATGGCTTAGAGATGATGAAATCTTTCATGTTCCTTCTGCCCACTTTCCTACCACAAATATCAGAGCAGATGAAGGCAGACAAAAATAACTTTTTTGGTCTATTTCCTTTTTGTTTTCATGAGTTGCCATGGTCATAGAATTTATCTAAAAATGGTCATAATTTTAGTGGTTAATCTCTCTCTCTGTATTTAGATACCTGGTCTCTTGATGGAGACAAAGTTAAACCTTTCCAAGACAGTACAACCATATAGACCATGTACTCCAGGGCTAGAGCCTTTGAGAAGTTATGATCACATTCCAAATGAAAGGAGGACTGTATGAATATACTTAAGAATAATCACTATATTTATGAAATTATACATATTAAACAGAATAGGAAGGAGAAAGGAGAAGAGATGATGAGAAGGAAGACAAGATAAGGAGAAGAAATTGAAGGAGAAAGAGGAGGAAGAAGAAGAAGAAGAAAAGGACTACAATTGGGAAGGAAAGGGGAGGGAAAGAAAAGGTTGAAGAAAAGGAGTTGAAAGGGGAGGATCTGGCCATATATACAAACCATAATTTCAATGTAAAATTCGACAGAAAATGATAATTATCTCACTTTTATAATAAATGCTTAATCTCTATAGAGGGAAGACTATTTCACATGTCCTTAAATAGTTTGCAATTGCTTATTTGCAATGCCATAACCATTATCTTTGAAAAAATTATATTTTTACAATAATTTATTTTAGCAAATTAATGAATCTGTAGGACAGGATATATTTTAGGATGCCCAAAGTCTTAAAAATTCAATACAACTTGCTAGTAGTGAAAGCAATATGCAACAAACCTAGTGGGAAAATATCACACTTGCATAATTTTGCCCAATATATTTGTCAACATGGAAAGTTAAAGCATCCCCCCTCAAAAATCTTCAATGAAAACAAAATCCCCTTTTTATTATGCTTGAAGATGGAGAAAGAGTGCTAATATAGAAAGCTCTCTTACATTGCCCAGATGACAATTCTTACTTAGCTCATTAGGGAAAATTCATTTACAAGGGTCAGTAAGCCAGGTGATTATCTTCTGGTAAGATGATGAATGAATGCTAAAGAAGACTGTGGTTGAAATTTGACAAAAATAGATCACCTCTGACAAGAATGTAGTGAAGCAAGCAAGTAAACAAACAAAAGGAATTGATTATGCTCTTCTGTGGTGGCATCCAATTCAATTAAGCATTAACTCTCATCCATGAAATATTGCTAGAAACAGTTCAATACATTGCATTGTTAAGTACATAGCAAAAGCAATAATAGTAAAATCATGCAAAAGAGGTTTTGGAATATGTGACAGGTTTTTAGCAAAATCACATGTATATCAGAAAAAGAACCTAAGTATTTGTAACATGTCCAAGGCAGGATTCGAATTCTCATCCACCTGCCTCCAAGGTCAGTGCTCTATCCACTGCACCACCTAGTTAGCTGCCTAAATGTTTTGAAATTAAATTCTAAATTTTTTAATTTTTCTTTTGGGAAGTAAGTGGTGTGCTTCATCTTCAGTTTTCTCAACACATAATTTATCACTGAGTTCAACAGACATAAAGTCTTTCAAATTTTTTTGTGAGAATATCTTAAATCTGCTTATTACTGTTTCTTTTTTTCATATTTGAAATGGTTATATTTTAATAATACCTTTGAACTGCACACATATATATTCATTTGTATGTATATTTATATTCACCTTTGCATATATGTATGTACATATATGAATATCAGAACTTCAATTTTATTTTTGTTCATCTATTTTTTGTTTAATTTATCTCAATCTGAGAAAGCATAGATTTGTTATTTTAGTTTGGAATTGTTTTAATTTTTCCTTTAAATATATGCTATTTGGTGCATATGAATTAAATACTGATGTTATGTTATTATTTGTTATATCTTCATCTGTGCTCTATATTCACATCTTAAATCTTTAAATAATTCTAATTGTATCCCCCTGTAACCTTTTCTGAAATACTGATTCTGTTCCTAACATGGAGGAAATGTTTCTTTGAGTTTCTTCCACTAATCACTAATATTGACTTCATAAAATAGATAGTGAAAATGTTTATGAACTGGAACCTGGATGTAAAATATTTATTTTGCATTCTGTTTCATATGTTTTGTTTCTCTGCTGTGTGTGTGTGTGAAGGTGTATGTATTTGTGTGTGTATGTGTGCATGTACACACACATGTGCATGGCACATATGTGTGTTTTTTTCCTCTGGATTTTAGTACCTGAACAGTAATCTTGAAATGAATGCCTCACCTTTGGAGGTAATCCTGTTTACTAATAATTTTTAGAAACACTAAAGGATTTAGAATTTCACTGATCATTTCCCGGCAGTTTTTCAGTTTGCTTTTATTTATAGGAACATCATGTCTTCTCCGAAATAAACTCAACATCTGAAATTTCAGCATCACCATATCACAACTTTGATACTCAACACACTCAGCATCCTTACTTATCTTTCTTCTTTTAATTGGATTGGCAGAGGGAGGATATACTCCCAAAGCTTCCCTTTACTCTAGCTAACTTCATTTCCCATAAACTATACCACTGGGATTGGACTCTGGAAACAATATGCTCCTATGGAAAAAACACTCTGATAACCTTCCTTCTACAGATTTCTTTTCTGTATTTCCTTCCCACATTTGATTGTAAGCTCCTCATAGACTGGGAATAGTCTTTTTTCTTCACTCATCACTTAGCAGTGATTTGAATATGACTATGTATATATTTATTAATTTTAATATTAACTATTGTAGTAAACAGGAGCAAAATTAAAGACCTGAATTTACATATATACATACAGACATGTATTTATTGACCATGAAAAACCTTTCCAATGGCTTTCTTACTCTTGGAGATTAGCCAGACTAACTTGGTTGAGCAGAAGATAATCAAACTGAGTGAGCTGTTCATACAATACAAGAGCTAAGGGTAGAGTCAAAATGTGGTACAAAGCTAACAAACTCCCAGAGCCTTTCCCTACCAAAGATACATGGAGCCTCTACTCTGGTACTCACACTACAGATCCCACCAAGAAAAAGAGGATATTCAAAGAAGTTTTCAAATGAAGACAGCATGGAAGGTCTTCACTGAAGGTCTGTCTCTTTGGGGGAAAAGGGGGAAGAAAAGTCAAGGAGGAGGGAGAGTGGGAAAGCCAGTAAGAGACTTTTAGCCACAGTGTCAACCAGGTCCTGACAGCTTAATAACAGAGGTTCTGGCAGCTGGATAGCAATCTAGCAGGGAGGATCCCAACAAAGCCTGAATCCTCTGTTAAGTCATAACCTAGACATAAAGGTGGGGGGGAAAAAACAAAAAAAAAACCTCTACAAGGTCAAGGCCTGGCCTGCATAGACAACATCTTGGCTAACAACAACCCAGTCCCAGCAAAAGAAAAACTTGGATCTATACTCCTTATGCTCCAGGAACAGAACTACAACAACAAAGATGAGAGAAAGAAACCTAAAAGAACTCTCAGTATAGAAAAATACTTCACAGATAAAGATGAGAGCAATGTCATGTCTGAAGAAGAAAGCTGTGAAATATCACTCACAGGAGCAGTTTCAAAACATTCTATAAATTGGACTCAAATTCAAAAGCTCATTGAAGTGCTTAAAAAAAGAATTTAAAAAACAAAGAAGAGAGGAAGAAGAAAAATGGAGTAAAATATATGAAAGTCATGCAGAAAATTGTGGAAAGTTGACCAGAGAATTCAATGACTTTAAAAAGGAAAATAAAGAAGAAAATAAAATACTAGAAACTAGAATTGAACAGTTAGACAACAATGAATCTACAAGACTACAGGAGTCCCTCAAACAAAATAAAAAGACTGAAAAAAATTGAAGAAAATGTAAAGTACCTTCTAGGGAAAACAAATGCCCTGGAAAACAGAAGCAGGAAAGACAATCTACAAATCATTGAACTTCTAGAAAGCCTGGAACAGCAGAAGAACCTGGAAAACATCATCCATGAAATTAAGAGAAAACTTCCCCAATTTAGCCATTGAAAGAATCCTCAGAACCCCTCCAGAAAGAGACCCCAGGATAAAAACTCCAACGGCCATAATAGTCAAATTCCAGAAACCTCAAATAAAAGAAAGAATATTACAAACAGCAAAAAGAAAACAATTCAAATAAAAAGTAAAAGCAATCAGTATGACACATTACCTATCAGTCTCAACATTGAAGGAACAGAAAAATTGGAATAACATTTCAGATTGCTAAGGACCCAGTATTACAACCCAGAATGTACTACCATGCAAAATTCAGCATATACTGTCAAGGGAAAAGATGGATGTTCAAAGAAATATAGACCTTCCAGAATTTCCTGACATAAAAAGCGAAATCAAACAGAGAACTCAATTACCAAATGCAAAACTGAAGACTTACATAAAAAAATGAAAAAGGGGAATGAAAAACCAAAACTTTTTTTAAACAAATGTTGGTCCCTAAAAGGGAAAATATAACAAATTTAACTCATTTGAACTTAACTTCTCTAAGAATAAGTAGAGGGTAGATTATAATTGAAGAGAATGAACCTAAGGGATCTAGGTTTAATTGTGTCATGTCCCTCAATTGAAGAGGTCCAAGATCACATCACTATGCTTGAGATAAAAACCTCTGAAAAAATTAGGAGTGTTGGGGCAGCTAGGTGGCACAGTAGATACAGCACCAACTCTGGAGTCAGGAGCACCTGAGTTCAAATCCTGCCTCAGACACTTAATAATGACCTAGCTGTGTGGCCTTGGGCAAGCCACTTAACCCCATTGCTTAGCAAAAACTAAAAAAAAAAAAAATCAAGTGTTGATTTTTAACTTAACTATCTTCTTACACTCTGACTGGCTTTAATCACAAGGTGTTAAGCACTTTGTCTAGTGAGGGCATGTTAAGCTTCAAGGACCAGAGACAGTGTCTCTGTAACCTGTGCAATCATTTATAAAGTTCTCAGTGAAACTTCCAGAACCTCCCAGTACTTAGAGTTCTTCAAGATACTTTATGTTAATTAGATCAGGATGCTTCACTTAACAAAGAGTTAAATACCCTGGGTGGGGGTAGGGTAAAATGGGAGACACAAAGGGTCTTGATTCACTTAATAAGGTGTTAAGTACCCTGGGTGGGGCAAGTGAGGTGAAATGGGAAAGAAAATAAGCTGGGGGACAAGAGATGATATGGTTTTGGAGGATATTTTGGCATGTGAAGAGGATTGTGTGTACTTGAAAATGGGGTAAGGTGAAAAATGATTATAGTTATAATTTGATGCAATTTGAGTCAATGCTGCTTACCAAACAATCAAATAAACAATCTGTGATGGTATCTTGATACAATAGGAGCTTATCAAGCATATTAGAGCACCAAGGGAAAAAGCACAAAGATTTGTAATTTTAGAGTGAAAGAAGGGAGAATCTGAATGCTGTGTACATTCCATTCAATAGACTTAGCCCAGTGAGGAAATAAGATACATTCCTACATGGGTCTAAAAATGTTACTTCATCTACAGGAAAGTGGGGGGGGGGGGGAGACTGGGAAAGGGGAAGATAATGAAAGAAGGGAAGGTATAAGTGAAAATAAGTTGAAATGTAAATATATAAAAAATAAATCAAAGGGAAAAGTAGTGAAATTTTGGTGAGGAAGAATAAGAAAAAGAAAGGGATAAATATAAATGGAGAAAGATAGCATAGAGAGAAAAAAAAATTAGTAATCTTAACTGTTACTGTGAAAGGGATGAACTGTCCCATAAAAGATAAATGGATAGCAGAATGGATTTAAAAAACCTAAGTTCTCCAATATGTTGTTTACAAGAAACACATTTGGGGTAAAGAGATACACACAGGGTGAAGGTAAAGGGTTGGAGCAAAATATATTATGTCACAGTTAAAGTAAAAAAAAAAAAACCTGGGGCAGGAATTCTAATCTCAGACAAAGCAAAAGCAAAAATCAATTTCATTAAAAGGCATGAGGAAGGATACTACATCTTCTTAAAAGGCACTATTGTAAATGAAGCTATAGCATTATTAAACATGTATACACCTAGTGAGAAAGCTTCAAGATTCTTACAGCAAAAAGTCGAATGAATTACAAAGAGAAATACACAGCAAAATTTTATTTATGGGAGACCTTAACTTCCTTCTCTTGGAACTAGATAAATTTAACAACAAAATAAATAAGAAGGTGAATGAAATCTTAGAAAACTTAGATATGATAGACTTCTGGAGAAAACTTCATGGGGACAGAAAAGAATATTCCTTTTTCTCAGCAGTACATGGAATTTTCACCAAAACTGAAGATGTACTAGGGCACAAAAATCTTAAAATCAAATGCACAAAGGAAGAAATAATAAATACATACTTCTCAGTACATAATGCAATAAAAATTACATGAAGTAAAGGATAAGGGAAAGGTAAACCAAGAACCAATTGGAAATTACATAACTTTATCTTAAATAATGGGTAGATCAAACAGCAAATAATAGAACTAATCACTAATTATATCCAAGAAAATGATAATAATGAGACATCATACCAATATTTATGAGTTGTAGCCCAGGTAGTTTTGAGGGGAAATCTTATATCTCTAATGAGATATTTGATGAAATGGAGATAGAGGAGATCAATGAATTGGGTATGCAACTAAAAAAGCTAGAAAAAGAACAAATTAAACAACCCCAACTAAATACCAAACTAGAAATCAATAGAGAGATTAATGAAAAAGGAAGCAAAAAAAATTCATCTCATAAATAACTGTAAGAGTCAGTTTTATGAAAAAGTCAATAAAAATAAACAAACTGGTTGTCTGGTTTTAAAAGAGAGAGAGAAGATAACCAAATAACCAGTATAAAAATGAATAGGGTGGGGGCTGCTAGGTGGTGCAGTGGATAGAGCACTGGCCCTGGAGTCAGGAGTACCTGAGTTCAGATCTGGCCTCAGAAACGTAATAATTACCTAGCTCTGTGGCCTTGGGCAAGCCACTTAACCCCATTTGTCTTGCAAAATGAATAGGGAGAACTAACCACCAATGAGGAGGAAATCAAAGAGATAATTGGGAGTTGTTTTGCCAAATTGTATGCCAACAAATTGGACAACTTGAGTGAAATAGATGAATTTTTACAAAAATTCAAACTGCCCATATTAATAGAAGTGGAAATAAATTACTTCAATAACCCCATTTCAGAAAAAGAAATTGAAGAAATCTTCAATAAATTCCCTAAGAAAAAATCTCCAGGTCCAGGTGGATTTACAAGTGTATTCTACCAAACATTTCAGGAACAATGAATTCCTATTCTTATGAACTCTTTAAAAAGTATGAAAGGAAGAAATTCTACCAAACTCCATTTATGACATGAACATGGTGCTGCTCCCTAAACCAGGGAGAAACAAAACAGACAAAGAAAGTTATAGATTAATCTCCCTAATGAATATTGATTCAAAAGTCTTTTATTAAAAAGATTTTATTTATTTTGAGTTTTACAATTTCCCCCCTAAACTTACTTCCCTTCCCCCATCCCCCACAGAAGGCAATTTTCCGGTCTTTACATTGTTTCCATGGTATACATTGATCCCAATTGAATGTAATGAGAGAAAAATCATATCCTTAAGGAAGGAACATAAAGTAAAAGAAATAGCAAGATCAGACAATAAGATATCAGTTTTTTCCTAAATTAAAGGTAATAGTCCTTGGCATTTGTTCAAACTCTGCAGTTCTTTCTATGGATACAGATGGTATTCTCCTTCATAGGCAGCCCCAAATTGTACTTGATTGTTGCACTGATGGAATGAGCAAGTCCATCAAGGATGATCATCACCCCCATGTTGCTGTTAGGGTGTACAATGTTTTTCTGATTCTGTTCATCTTGCTCAGCATCAGTTCATGCAAATACCTCCCTGAATTCCTGGCCCTAATGGTTTCTAATAGAACAATAATGGTCCATGACATACATATACCAAAGTTTGCTAAGCCATTCCACAATTGAAGGACATTTATTTGATTTCCAATTCTTTGCCAACACAAAAAGGACTGCTATGAATATTTTTGTGAAGCTGATGTTTTTATACTTTTTCTTCATCTCTTCAGGGTATAGATACAGTAGTGGCATTGCTGGATCAAAGAGTATGCATATTTTTTTGCCCTTTGGGTATAATTCCAGACTGTTCTCTAGAAAGGTTGCATGAGTTAACAGCTCCACCAACAGTGTATTAATATCCCATATTTCCCACAACCCTGCCAACAATGATCAATGTCCTTTCTGGTCATATTGGCCAGTTTGAGAGATGTGAGGTGGTACCTCTCAGATGCTTTAATTTGCATTTCTCTAATAAGTAATTATTTCCAGCAATTTTTTTATATGACTATGGTTTGCTTTGATCTCCTCATCTGTAAAATGCCATTGCATATCATTTGACCATTTATCAATTGGGGAATGGCTTTTGTTCTTTTTAAATGAGTCACTTCTCTGTATATTTTAGAAATGAGTCCTTTGTCAGAAATACTAGTTATAAAGATTGTTTCTCAGTTTACTACATTTCTTTTGATCTTGGTTACAGTGGTTTTGTCTGTGCAGAAGCTTTTTAATCTAATGTAATCAAAATTATCTAGTTTGTGGTGAGGTTCTCCATTTCTTCCTTAGTCATAAACTGCTTCCTTTTCCATAGATCTGACAGATAAACTATTTCTAGATTTTTTAGTTTAGATATAATATTGTTTTTTCATGTCTAAATCCTCTATCCATTTTTATCTTATCTTGGTATAGGTTGTGAGGTATTGGTCTGATCTCAGTTTCTTCTGTACTAACTTCCAATTTTTCAAACAGTTTTTATTGAAGAGAAAATTTTTATCTCAATAGCTGAACTCTTTGGGTTTATCAAACAGCAGATTACTATAATCATTTCCTGCTGTAGCACCTAGTATATTCCATTGGTCCACCATTCTATTTCTTAGCCAATACCAGACAGTTTTGATAACTGATACTTTGTAATATAATTTTAGATCAGATAGGGCTAAGTGACCTTCTTTTGCCCTTTTTACATTGAATCCATGGAAATTCTTGACTTTTTATTTCTCCATATGAATTTACTTCTCTCTTTTTCCAAGTCATTAAAGTAATTTCTTGGAGTTTTGATTGGTAGGGTACTAAGTAAGTAGTTTAATTTAGGTAGAATTGTCATTTTTATTATAGTAGCTTGGCCTATCTATGAGCAATTGATAATTGTCCAGTTATTTAAATCTGATTTTATTTGTGTGAGAAGTGTTTTGTACATATTTTCAAAAGGCTTGTGAGTCTCCCTTGGCAGGTGGACTCCCAAGTAGTTTATACTGTCTGAAGTTACTTTGGATAGGATTTCCCTTTCTAGCTCTTTCTGCTGTATCATGCTAGTCATAGAGAGAGAGATATTGAGGATTTATGAGGGTTTATTTTGTATCCTGTGACTTTGCTAAAGTTGCTAATTATTTCTAGTAGTTTTTTAGATAATTTTTTTTGGATTGTTTAGATAAAGAGTAAGAGTTTTATCTCTTCCTTCCCAATTCTAATTTCTTTCATTTCTTTTGCTTCTCTTATTGCTGAAACTAGCATTTCTAATGATATTGTATAGTAGTGGTGATAATGGGAATCCTTGTTTCACCTCTTATCTTACTAGAAATTGATGCAAAAATTTTAATTGGTATGGGAAACTTGGTTTTGGATATTACCTTTATCAATGAAGGCCTATAAACCTTTGAAACTGTTTGTTCCAGTAATATTTTAAGACCCACAGTTTACCCAATTTGTAAAACTTTTTTTTCCCATTGAAAACTTACAGAATCAAGGCTTGATTTAGAGAATTTTTGATATGCATGTTGTTATGGAGTTAGAGAATATTTGTGAAGTGATTTATTGTGTGTCAGTTGACTTCTGTCCAAGATGGGGGAGAGAAGACAGGCACTATCCTAAGGTCTCCTGGTCTTCCCTCATATATAATATGAAACAAATCTCTTTACAGAAATTTAATTGAAAAAGCACAGAAAAAGAGACTAGGAGAAAAACATCTACAATCCAGGTATGTCTCCTGGGATTGTGGGTGAGCCAGGTACAGAGAGCAGAGAACCAGTGAGGGCAGGGTGAAACTGGGACTAACCTAGGTTCAGCCATGGAGGTGATGACTGTGGGAGCCATGGTCCAAGAGTCAACTAGGCCACAGAGCTTTTGGTTGTGGGAGCAGTGGTTTTGGTCACTGCAGTGGGATTGTAGGGGTGAGTTCAGAGAGTTGCTGAGTGTGGGTGGACATTGATCTTCTATGCTCGGCTAATCTGGAGGACTGCAGACTACATACTTTCAGTGCAGCCCTGTTCCCAGAGCTAACACAGTAACAGTCCTCTCCACCCTCACCCCACCCCTCCACCTTGGCATGGGCAGCAGAGCTCCCTCACCTGAACAAAGAGATTAACATTCTTTCCCCATAACACACCCCATAAGGTTAGCAGTATCTAGCTGCTCCCCCCACTCCCTCTAGGCTTAGGGAGAGGGCCTCAATTCAAGACACTCCAGAGAAATTAACCAGTACTCCCTACTGGCCAGCCCACTTGGAGTTACTAAAACCAGTGAGTAAAGCCTCTAGGGATTCCCAATACCAAACCTCTGTGAACCAGCCCCTCCACCAACTCAAGAGTTTAGGAAAATGAAGAAAGACTAGTGGAAAGGAGGGTTCATAGTAAACAAACTAGAAGATAAAGATCCTAACTCAGAGAGATCTAAAACTTCTGAGGAGAATATGATTTGATCTCCAGCCCATAAAGATTTTTTTGAAGAAAGCAGTAAAGAGGTGAAAATTCAATTGGAAAATTTGGGAAAAGAAACCTAAGAACAAATTAATACTTTGCCACAAGAAAACAAAGCCATGGAAAATACAATTGACAAATGTAAAAAAACCATAAAATGGTCTCCAAGCCTTAACTGGACAAATGGAAAACTCCTTGAAAAATAAAACTGGCTAATTGGAAAAGGCATTGCAAAAGGTGAATGAAGAAAGTTCTTCTCTCAAAAAAGAATGAATTCTGTGGAAACTAATGACTTTTTGAGATAACAAGAATCTGTTAAACTAAACTAAAAATCAGAAAAAAAAACCAGGAGAAATTATAAAATACCTTATCAGCAAACTGCTGACCTTGAGAACAGATCTAGAAGAGACAACTTAAAATCAATGGGCTCATTGACAATATTGAAGAGAAAAAAAGCCTTGATTTAAGATTACAGGAATTAGTGATTGAAAATTGCCCTGATATCATTGAACCAGAGGGCATAATAGTTATTTAAAGACTGCATCAATCCCCTCTGGAAAGGGATCCCCAAATGAAAATACCAAGGAATGTTGTAGCCAAATCCCAGAAATACCAGGTAAAAGAGAAAATCCTTCAAGCAGCCAGAAAGAAGTAATTGAAATACCAATGAACCATAATAAGAGATACACAGGGCCTGGCTGCATCAGATACACAGGTCCTGGCTGCATCAGCATTAAGAGATCTAAGGACCTGCAATGAAATATACCAAAGAGCAAGGGAACTTGGAATACAGCCAGGAATTCACTATCCTGCAAAACTGAGCCTTTTCTTCCAGGGGAAAAGATGAATATTTAACAAGATAGGAAAATTCCAACTATTCCTAAAGAAAAGACCAGAGCTAAATAGAAAATTTGGACTTCAAACAGGATGCTCGAGACAAATGGAAAGGTTAAAAAAAAGGTAAAGAAAAAAAATGCTATCCAATAAGACAAAACTGGCTACATCATCACCTAGGAGAAAGACTCATAACTCTCAAAAATTGTAGCTCTCTTACAGAGAATTTACCTAGCCAGAAATAATGGACATTCATGACTTAACTATGACTCTAACAGAATGATGTATAAACAGTATCTCCCTGAAAAGGGAGACAGTAAAGAGACAGGAGAATGGAAGAGACTGAATAGGATAAATCACATTATATAAAGAGGTATTGCAATAGAGGGGAAGAAGGGAGGAGGTGAGAACCACTTGAATCTTATACACTCATCAGATTTGGTTTAAAGTTAATATAGAAACTTATCTTACCTTTCAAGTATTAAAAAGGGAAAGGGAGAGGGAGGAGGAAAAGAGAAGCTAACAGAAGGAAGGAAAGGAACAAGAGCCAAAGGGAAAGGGGAAAGAAAGGGGAGGGTGTTTGGATATAAGGTGGCAAAAACCCTGAAGGTAGTGGTGTTCAGAAATAAAATACTGGGGTAAATGGATAAAGTGAAAAAAATTAGCAAAATACAATGCACTTGACAAACCTCTGGTTAATTTGATTTCAAAAAAGAAAGAAGAAAACCATATTGCTAGTATCATAAATTAAAAAAAGGTGAAGTCACCACCAATGAAGAGGAAATTACATAATAATTTGGAATTATTTTGCCTAAATGTATTCCAATAAATTTGATAACCTAAGTGAAATGGATTTACAAATATTTACAAAAATTTACAAAATCTAACTCTTTGGAAATAACATGATGGCATACCCAGTGAATCCCAAAAAATTCATCTAAAATTGGTAGACATAATTAGCATCTTTAGTAAAGACACCAGATATAAAATAAACCCTCAACAATGACCAAACTCTTCCCACACAAATAAAATCACAAATGTAGAAAAACTGGACAAATATGAATTGCTCATGGATAGGCTGAGCTAATATAATAAAAATCACAATTCTACCTAAATCAAACCATTTATTTAGTGCACTACCAATCAAATTCCAAAATAAATACTTTAATGAGTTAGAAAAATTCATATGGAGAAATAAAAACTCGGGAAATTCCAGGGGTTTAATGAAAAAAAGTGTAAAATAAGGTGGCTTAGTCCTACCAGATCTAAAATTATATCATAAACCATCAATCATCAAAACTTTCTGGTATTGTCTAAAAAAATAGAATGATGGATCTGTGAAATAGAATAGGTGCAAAGGAGATAGAAGGAAATTATTATATTAATCTGCTGTTTGATAAACCCAAAGTGTCCAGCTTCCGGGATAAAAACTCTCTGTTCTATAAAAACTATTGAGAAAATTGGAAGTTAGCATGGCAGAAACTTGGATTAGATCAACACCACACCGTATATCAAAATAAGATCAAAATGGATACAGGATTTAGACATAAAAAATAATATTATAGACAAGGATATTAAGGAATAATTTACCTGTCAGATCTATGGAAAGGGAAGCAGTCTATGACCAAGAAAGAGATGGAGAACACTAAAAACAGACTGAATAATTTTGATTACTATAAATTAAAAAGTTTTGCACAGACAAAACCACTATAATAAAGATCAAAAGATACAATTTCTACAACTAGTATTTCTGACAGAGGATTCATTTCTAAAATATAAAGAGAATTGAGTAAAATTTATTTTATAAAAAGGCATTCCCCAATTGACAAATGGTCAAAGCATATGTGGAGGCAATTTCCAGATGAGGAAATCAAAGTGATCCACAGTCATATGAAAAATTGCTCTAAATCATGACTTAGAGAAATGTAATTAAAGTATCTCTGAGGTACCACCTCACACCTCTCCCACTGGTCAATATGACCAGAAAGGACAATGATCAGTCTTGGAAGGAATGAGGGAAATCTGGGACACTAATAAATTGTTGGTGAAGCTGTGAACCAACCTTTCCGGAGATCAAATTGGAATTTATTTACAAAGGGCAATAAAAATGTGCATACCCTTTGATCCAGCAATATCACTCTTAGTTCTATTCCCTAATGAGATCACGAAAAAGATCAAACATATCACTTGTCCAAAAATATTCAAAGCAGCTTTTTGTGGTGTCAAAGAATTAAAAATTGAGTCAATGTCCATCAATTGGGGAATGGCTGAACAAATTGTGGTACATGTACTTTTTGGGACATTATTGTATTATTAGAAACCAGGAGGGATGAGAATTCAGAGAAGCTTGGATAGACTTGCATGAAATGATGCTGAGCAAGATGAGCAGAACCAGAAGAACACTGTACACCATAACTGCCACAAGGGTTTGATAATCAGTCTTAATGGACTTTCTTATTCCATCAGTGCAGCAGTCAGGGATAATTTGGGGGTTCCTGCAATGGAGAATACATTCTGTATCCAGAGAAAGAATTGTAGAATTTGAACAAAGAACAAAGACTATTGTCTTTAATTTTAAAAAAAAGTTATCTTATTACATAATTTTTCTCTTATACTTTTTTCTTAAGGATAACATTTCTTTCTTCACACATTCAACTTAGATCAATGTATAGCATGGAAATAATGTAAATACTAACAGACTGCCTTCTGTGGGTGGTGGGGAGTAGGGAAATGAGATTAGGGGAAAAATTGTAAAATTAAAAAATAAATAAATTGGAGAATTAACTGATATTTTCTATTGCTCTAACAATCAAGATTTCCAATTCATCCAATTTTAGGTCATACTTACCAGAGATCAATAATTTCAGCATCTGTAACATGCCCCTGATGAAAATGCATTCAAATTTATGTCTATATTCTTGTACTACCCTGAAAGGATAGAAGAACCAAATGATATTTCTCAATCGTTTTATTGATCAGCACTTCATCTACCCTTTTTAAACTTTGCTTGGTAATATCTTGATGTAGAATGAGTTGTTTAAATCCTTTGTTATTACCATTTTTATTAGAATCTGGAATGGACATTTAGCGCCATTCACAGAATTCTGAAGGTTTGTGTCATGGCTGAATTCAACATGAGTTTTGCAAACTAATAATAAATAGCTCACATTTATATTTTATTTAATGTATAAATTTTATAAATGTATTAAAGGCTGTTCGTGAATTCCTGCTCTGTGGCCTCATATTGTAGGGAAGTAAACCTTAGCTTTTAAAGATGATACAGATGAAATGTAATTTTTGGTATGCGCTACAAGCCAGAAAGGGTTCAAGTACATAGTCATAGGTTATTTCATTCATTTCAGGATGATACTAAGAAATCCTGAGCGGTACTTTGCTAAGTTGGCTAGTAGATGATAAATTTTTTCACACCAAAAAATTAAAAAGCCAAGATTGGCTATGAAACTGGACAGAAGTTGCAGTGTTCATCAAGGAGAATTTAACCATAGTAATGAAACAAAGAATCCTGAAAGTAGTGAGGCATAGTGAATAAAGAATTTTAAATATGTTAACTCATTGAAGATAAATTAACCGCTCAACAGGATGTTGTGCATGTTGATGTCCTTTATGTTTTATTTTCATGTGTTATGTTTTATATCATGTCATGTTTTATTCTGGCAGTGCAATGTAAAGTTTAGTGTATCTCTAATGAGAAAACATACATTAAAATTCAGCCTCTAATGTTGCTACTTATCTGTACTTAGGCAAATTTCTTAATTATTCCAGTCTACTTTTATCCTGCTCTCTGCCTCATACTCTCATCTAGTGACACTGACTTCCAGACTTGCTCCATAACTCAGCATCAGATGTTTATGTTCTGGCTGTCCTACATATCTGGAATGAACTCCTTTCTCAGTTTTACCTAATGATCTCATCTTTAACTGGAAACTATTTCCACACACAGTTAATTTAATACTTTTCCTCTATTATTTGCAATGTGTGTGTGTTTGTGTTTGTGTGTGTTTGTGTGTATTTGCATTTTCTCCCTCATTAGTTACTAAGCTCCTTCAAGGTAAGGATTGTCATTTATTTCTCTCTGTTGGGCACTTAGTAGGCACTTAGAAAATATTGATTGATTGATTGATTGATTTAATCCTCAATTTCTTTGACTATAAAATGGTAAAAAAATATAACATTTGAAATCTTTTCCCATTCTAAATTTGTAATTCTATGATCTAAGCTTTTTTTTTCTTACCTCCAAAACTGCTTTATTTTTAGCTTCTGTATATATTCATTTTTATTCAGTTTATGTTGCTTATACTATGTATTGATTTTTGTTTCATTAAAACACAAGTTTCTTTCAAGTAAGGATTATTCTGTTATGGGTACATGTTCAGTGTCTAGTACAGAATCTGGCAAAAGGTAGGATTTTATGAAATATATTTAGCTGATTGCTTAATGATCTGTGCATGAAGAGAAAATGGAAATCCTGGTCTGGGTTCAAATCCTGCCTCTGATACTTAGTGCTGGTTTTGCCTTAGAAAAGTAACTTCAGTCTCCAGGATTTAATGACCTTCTCTACAAAAGATGAGATGATGAAATGATATCTAGGGTCATTTGAATCATTAATTCTGTGGTCCATAATAATATGCATATTTACTATGGTATTATTATGCTTTAGCCATACTGAAATGCTACAGTTGTCTGTCCCTGTGGTTTCCAGTTTGAGATTTTAGCCAGAGTATTTTTACAGCAATAACAGGACTGTCATATGAAAACTTTCCTATCACTTAGCTGTTTACTGATCCCAGATTCAACATAGGAATAAACCAGACAGCTTCTGCCTAATTAAAAACTCAGACATAGTCTGCTGGTAAGGGAGATAGGAATGAGAAGGTAATGAGACACTTTATATAGACCCACAGGTTAAAGGTTAGCAGGAAAGACTTCAGCAATTTTATTAGGTAGACAAACACAACAGACTAGTCAAGCACATATATAGAGCCAAATTGTGAAGTAAATAAAATTTGTTCTTATACCTCTAGCCTCTCTCAATTATCTTTTTCTCCTTTATTGACACTCTCTTCTGCTACTCAAGGATCCCTTTTTCCCCCAACTTTACTAGGAAAATCAATAGTTCTTTTTTAATGCCACAGTGCTAATTGTAGCCAACATTATCTCTCTCTCTCTCTCTCTCCCCTCCATTTCTATATCAAGATTATTTGCATTTTTAAATTATTTATATTTCTGTAATTAATAAAGATCTCATGTAATGCTTTAGCAGTCCAGATTTAGCTTTGTATGTGATGAAGAAATTTACTAGGTTTACTAGGAATAAAATGCTTGAGATTTGAGTTGACTGGAATCAAATAAACAAAATCTGGTGATGACCTAACAAGATTTTGGCATGAGCTACTATGGCTTATCATTTGGTATATCACCATGGCAGAGCAGAGAGAATTTTTGTTATAATCAAGAAGATCTTACACCTGAAATTGATTCCCTATGAAACCTTGGGCAACTACTTTAAGTTCTCTCAATCTCAAATTCCTTCTATTTAAAATGGTAGTTATTATGTTACCTTATGAGAAACTTCCTAACATTTTTATTCTCATTTAGCTTTGGCTTTCTAGGAGGTTACTAACAAGATGAAATCTTTGAAAGTTCTCCAAATGATCAAAGTGTAACAGTTTATGAAACTCCTCCCTATCATCATTTTTCAACCAGGAGACACAAATCTCTCTTTTAAATTATATTTTATGTTTCTCAATTTCATAGAAGAAAAAAAATATTTTCAGTTACTTTTAAAAATTTTGAGTTTCACATTTGCTCCTTCCCTCTATCCCCTCTGCTTTTGAGAAGGCAAGTAATTTAATGTAGATTATAAATCTGAAGTCATGAAAGACATATTTATATATTAGACTGTTGCAAAAGAAAACACAGACAACCAAATATAAAAGAAATAGAAAAATATATTAAAATATGTCTCAATCTGGAATCTGATTAATATTTCTTTTCTTTTTTCCTGGAAGTGGTTAATATTTTTAATGAGTCCTTCAGATCATTCTTTCAACAACTGAGAACAGCAATAAAATTTGTTCACAGTAATCATCATACAATATTCTTGTTACTGTGTATTATGTTCTCCTAATTTAGTTTACTTTGTATCAATGCATATAAAATTCTTTCTAGATAAAAATTATTTACTAAAAAGGCATGGTAATAATCATTGCTGCAAAATATTCTCCTCATATAATTGAAATACATTGTCCCCTTAATATAAAAGAAATCTATATGAAAACTGTACACACAATTAATGACAATGGAAACGTTTCAGGGAACACATGTGGTCAAGAAAACTCACATTTGTTAAATTAGAACTCTTGTAAAAAGTACAAAGTTCACCCACCCTGGATAAATATTGACCTCTCAGAATCTGCTCTTCACAACTGTGTCTTAAATTCACAACAGACTTTTCTGTTCTCTTTGTAGAGTACCTCAAAAGAGCCTTTTGATGCTCTTTGTCCCCTTGGATATATAGTCTCTCTGTTTCTATCTCTCAGCCTCTGTCTCTCTGTTTCTGTCTCTGTCTCTGTCTGTGTCTCTGTCTCTGTCTCTGTCTCTCTCTCACACACACATACACACACACACACACACACACACACACACACACACACACACACACAGAGGCATACATAATCTGGCTCTGCTCCCTGCTGGATCATTATAGGATTTACTATTTCTATTGTTTGGTGGTAGGAAGGAGATACATGCCCTCTCCCTATTTACCTGAGGCAAGTACTGTATTCAAAGTAAATTTTAAAAGTAAGTAAATTTATCCCGTCCCAGACACTTAATAATTACCTAGCTGTGTGGCCTTGGGCAAGCCACTTAACCCTATTTGCCTTGCAAAAACCTTAAAAAAAAAGTAAGTAAATTTAAGAGCTTAAATAACTTGTAGAGATATGTCCAATATTTGCTTTCCAATTGACTGACCCTTTTTTATAAATCAGAGAGAAATGTTTTCACTTCAAAAAGTTCAAATGAAACAATATTTGTAAATAACTTAGCACAGTTCTTGGAATATTTTATGATAGTAGGTGCTAAAAAATGGTTCCGTTCCCCTCTTCTTCGTAATGGGATTATTACCTCTAACTTTTTTATGCCTTTGGCAACTACATCAATTAAAAATGTGCATGTATTGTAGGGGGGCAAAAAAGACTCCCTCTTATGTATTTAATAATGCAAGATCCTATCTATTAATATTATGTGAATAGCAAAGAGATTAGTCATAAAAATATTTTCAAAATTTCTGAAGTTTTAGAACAATGTCATACATTATTTTCCTTTGAAAAATCAAGGCACTGTGAACAGAATGTGGAACCTTAAAGAAGGTTGTTTGAGTCCATATATTATGGACTGAGTTCCCATTTACAGATTGAATGACTATTTGCAACCACTGCCTCATCCCAGGATATCAGCAGAGAGCACATAAACAACTTGTCTATGAGGCATCTACTGCATTGTTGGAATTTGGTTATCTCTAGTGTTTAGGCACTAGGTGCTAAAGTGAATAGATGCTGAGCTTGGATTCAGGTTGACTCCTCTTCCTGAGTTCAAATTTACCCTCAGACATGGCTTGTTTTGTGTTCCTCAGCAATTCACTTAATCCTGCTTGCCTCAGTTTCCTCATCTGTAAAATGATCTTGAGAAATAGTCAATTACACAAGAAAATCCCCAATGGGGTCACAAAGAGTTGGACATAATGGAAAAACAACTAAACAACACCAAGTGTCTAAGATCTCTGCTACCCTGAGAAGCAGATGACTTGGGAATGAAATGTTTTGACACTTATTCCTGAGAGTTTCTAGGAGTTATATTTAGGAAAGGTGGAAAGGTCCTCTGAAATCACACTTTATTGTTACCTGGAGGGCCAGCCTTGAGCTTTAGAGAAGCACAGCAGAGTAATCAACTTTGAAATCTCCTGGGATGCACTGAATGTCTAAACCTTTTTAAGAAAATGCTTGAAAGAAAAACAAAAATGGTTTGTTCAGAAAAAATGTGATACTTCATATTTTTTTCTTTGCTGTATCAATGTTTAATAGCTCTGCCCCACATTTCTTTTTCTTCACATAAATTTCTGCTGCTAATTTCCATTTGAATTTCCCTATTTTCAAATCAAAATGGATTTCAAACAAAATAAATTTTTTAGATAGAAAATAAACATAATTTATTTCTTAATCATTCATACTTTTTAAAAAAAGGATTTTTCTCATATAGCTATCAACTAATTTTCTTCCATTCTCTTCTGTTAGCTTATAACTTATTTCTCATTTTTATTTATTTATATCATTATTAGATTACTCAAACGATCATAGTATTGTAGCTAAAAATGACTCTAAGGTGGAGGCTTGTCCAATCTCATTATTTTATAAGTAATGTAATTGAGGACTAGAATATGGCAGGGTCCTTTAAGTAACTAAGGAGTTGAAGAGAGATTGGATTTAAGCTTATGTTTTGTGTCATCAAATCCATTGTTCCTTACTCTATATTACTTCTCCTTTTTCACAACTGTTCATTTGTTTTGAATTTTTCCTATGTGATTATTAGATCAAAAGTTATATTTAAAAAATACTTTGTTTTACATTTTCCACTATTTCAAAATACTTCTAATACCTTAGACACCCTTCTAATGAATGTCCTATTTTTAGCACTTGAATAAATATCTACAAAGTTCAAAAAGAGAATTATAAAATCAACTGTACATATGGTAAAAAACTCAAAAAATGAATGGTCTATGTAATGGTGACCCACTACCTAGACCCTTGTGTCTAACTTACACATAATTTCCCATCTTCTTATTTCTGCCTAATAAGAGCCTTCCAAAAGCAATATAAGAAATATATTGAGAACTAAGAGTACAAACTACCTGAGAGAAGGACAAGACTATTCATGCCTTTGGATGGAGAATTTTTTTTCTATTTTTTTTCTTGTTATATATATTATAAGGTAAATCACAAGACTTTTACTAGGGAATGGAACCGAGTTAAAGAGAACGTCCTTTTCCTTTCCAATTACCAACCTTTTGGCCTCAGTGAAATTTAGATACATAATGCTATCTATAAACATCCCTTTACTCATATTCTTTTGAATGTGGAAATTAAAATGATAATGAGATGTCTCAAAAGAACAAAATTGCCAAACAGCTGAGCTCACCTCAACCTTGGTTCAGTAAAAAAATTCTATAATCTTTTCTCCCCACATTTCTATATTGTCCTAGTTAACATGAAAATGATTCTTACTAAGTCATTGAGGAGTTCTTTCAATTTCTTTGGTCATTGTTCACAACCAGTTGTTTGTATTGATTTCTAATGGAATACTTCAATGAATGCATTTCATTTCTTTTTTTTTTATGGTTTTTACAAGGCAGAAAGGGTTAAGTGGCTTGCCCAAGGTCACACAACTAATTATTAAGTGTCTGAGGCTGGATTTGAATTCAGGTACTCCTGACTCCAGGGCCAGTGATCTATCCACCGCACCACCTAGCCACCCCCATTTCATTTCTTTTAAAAGCATCAAACTGGTATAAAATATATTCTTTAAACCCATGTCTGCAGTTTTGATGTTTGTAATGACTGTGTATTATATTTCCTTGGAGTTACTGGATTTTCCAATAAATAAGACTTACCATGATTTTTTCAAGATGATCTTAATATAAACTCTATCCCCCAAATTAGTCACAGTTAACATCATCAGCTAGATGAACACATTGAATTGTAAAATAATATTCATATCTAATTAAATATAAATGAATAACATTAATACTTAAAGAATAATATACATTATAATTAAGTATCTGTAAATACCTAAGAGTCTTTTTTTCAATTTTTATTTTTTATTTATTATTTTTGTACAAATGGTGTTTAAGAGTAAACATAATACGCCCTCCCCAAAAAATATGTAGACCCACATGAGCAATAAAGGAGAGAGAAAAAATTAAAATTAAAATTAAAGATGATAATAATAATAATAGTAGATATGGCCAGGTGGCGCAGTGGTTGAAGCACCAGCCCTGGAGTCAGGAGCATCTGAGCCCAAATCCGGCCCCAGACACCCAAAAATCACCTAGCTCTGTGAACTTGGGCAAGCCACCCCAACTCTACTGCCCTGCAAAAACCAAAAAAAAAAAAACCCAAAATAAAATAAGAAAAAAATAATAGTAGTAGTAGTAGTAGTAGTAGTAGTAGTAGTAGTAGTAGGGGTGGCCAGGTGGTGTAGCAGAGAGAGCACTGGCCCTGGAGCCAGGAGCACCTGGTTCCAAATTTGGCCTCAGACACCCAACAATCACCAGCTGTGCAGCCCCGGGCAAGCCACCCAACCCCATTTGCCCTGCACCCACCCCAAAGAATAATAATAATAATAATAATAATAATAATAATAATAATAATAATAATAATAATAATAATAATATATGTGCTTCAGTCTGTGTTCCAACACCTCCAGCTCTGTCATGGGTGGATCACATTCTTTATGATAAGTCCATCAAAAAGCTACTTTCATATTTTTTCAGTTTCCATTGATGATCGCAACTCCCTCCATTTGTACATCCCCACTACCATATACTATATTTTTTCTCCCATTTCACTCTGTCCCTCTTCTTAAATGTGCTGTAGGGTAGCTGAGTGGCATAGCAGACAGATCCCTGGCCCTGGGGCAAAGAGGCACTGAGCCCCATACCACCCCTTAGGTGTAGCATACACCAAGCCCTATAGTCCTGAACAGGCCATACAGTCCCAGTCCCCTGCAAGAAGTAAAAAAGAAAATGTTATATTTGACCACTCTTCCCCCCACAGTAAACCTTCTCCTCCATCATTCACAACCTCCCTTCCCTCTGTCCCCCTTCTCTCTTTCTTACTCTAGATGTCTATACCCCATTGAGTGTATATGTTGTTTCCTCTCCTAGCCACCTCTGAGGAGAGTGGTTCCCTCATTTCCCCTTGTCTTTCCACCTTCTATATCATTGCAATACCACATTGTAATAAAAAAATCTTATTATATGAAATATCTTAGCCTATTACAACTCTTCTTTCTCTTGTTCCCATTACATTTCCATTTTAGCCACTGACTCCATTTTTACATTATATTATATTTTCAAATTCAGCTCTCTGCTGTGTTTCATCTATAAAAGCTCCTTCTACCTGCTCTATTAAATGAGATGGTTCATATGAGTATTATCAGTACCATTTTTCTATGCAGTAATACATGCAGTTTATCATCATTATGTCACTCATATTTTACCTTTCTCCTCCACTCTCTATGCTTCACCTGAGTCCTGTATTTGAAGATAAAACTTTCTGTTAAGCTCTGCCCATTTTAACATGAACATTTGAAATTCCCCTGGTTCATTGTAAGTCCATCATTTTCCCTGGAAGACGACATTCAGTTTTGGTGAGTAGTTGATTCTCCATTGTATTCGAGCTCTTTTACCTTTTGGAATATTATATTCTAAGCCCTATGAGCCCCTAATGTCATTGCTGCTAAGTCCTGTGTGATCCTGGCTGTAGCTCCACAGTATTTGAATTGTGTCCTTATGGTTGCTTGTAATATTTTCTCTTTGACTTGGGAGTTCTTGAACTTGGTTATAATATTCCTGGGGGTTGTTTTTTTTTTTTTTTGATCTCTTTCTTGGGTAGATAGGTGGATTTTCTCCATTGCTATTTTGCCGTCTGCTTGTAGGATATCTGGGCAATTTTCCTGTAGGAATTCTTTAAAAAATGAGGTCAAGGCTCTTTTCCTGATCATTACTTTCAGTTATCCCAATAATCTTTAAATTATTTTTCCTGAATCTATTTTTCATATCAGTTATTTTTTCAATGAGATGTTTCACATTTTCTTCTAATTTTTCATCCTTTTGATTTTGAAATATTGTATCCTGATTTCTCTTACAACCAGAAGCTTCCCTCAGTTCCATTCTACGTCTGAAGGACTGGTTTTCCTTAGAGAGCTTTCTTATTTCTTTTTTCATCTGCTTTTTAAAGCATTCTTTTTCTCAATAACTTTTTGAACTATTTTATCCATTTGAGTTATGCTGTTTTTTAACATGTTATTTTCTTCAGCATTTTTTGGACCTCCTTGGCTAAGCTACTGACTTCTTTTTCATGTTTTTTCCTGCATCTCTCTCATTTATTTTCCCAATTTTTCTTCTATCTCCCTCACTTGATTTACAAACTCTTTTTTTGATCTCTTTCTTAGTCTGAGGCCAATTTCCATTTTTCTTACAGTCTCTAGATTCAAGAGCTTGTACTTCCTCATCATCAGATTGAGTATTTTGATCTTTTATGGAAGCATAGGCAATGTATTTCTCAATGGAGTTCCTCTTTTTTCTCTATTTACTCATTTCCCGACCCTGTACCTGGTTTGGGGGTGCTTCCTGAGCTTTTCAGTATTATTGGTACACCCCTCCACAAGGACCTCAGTGTGTGATACTCTATCTTCCCTTCTGGTCTGTAAATGACCACAAGCACACCTCTCTGCCACGGGGCTGAGTTGGGAGTAGCCCTGCTGTTCTATGGTGGGTCTAGGCTGTGATCAGAATCTGATGGTGTTCAGAGGCCCAGAGTCCTGTTCCAGTACAGAGGACAGACCTCAGAAGTCTCTCTCCCCTCCCCTACCCAGGCTGAGACTGAAGCCTAGGGGTGCCTGCTTCTGGTTCTGGATTTGGGCTGCCATGGCCAAGCTGCTCACTGAGTGCCCTGAGGGCTGGGTTTCTTGGGCTTGCTCTGGCAAATGTCCCCTACTGAACTTCCAAGTTATGCCAGGTGCTCCTAGGGGTGTAGATCAGGAAATTCCCACACTGCCATGAGCCACAGCACCCAGTGCCCTAGGGCTGCCTCCAGGAGATTGAAGTTCCTTCATTCTGGTGGCTGCCCCCCTAACCCCATGGAGCAGAGCCTTTCCACTATTTTCCAGGTTACCTTGGGCTGGAAAATTGCCACACTGGATCCCTCTGTGGGTTCTGTCTCTCAAAAATGTAATTAGAGTACTTATTTTATAAGCTTGGAAATATTAGAAAGAGAGAGCACCTAAGAGAGGATCTTCTGTCGCCATCTTGGCTCTGCCCCCCCCCAAGAGAGAGTTTTTGAAGGAAAGTAAACAGATGAACTTGAAAAATTACCGAATAACCAATTAGACTACAGACATAATGCATGAATAATGTGCACATTTGATCACTTCAGGTTGGAAAGAAAGTCCCACCTTTAGTCATCACCAAGGGCAAGAAAGATAAGATCAAACATGTTTCAGGCATTTATGTTCTTGAAAGCGAAAAATTTTGGTGTTAACACTTAAAAATTAATTAGTTGATTTTAATGCTGCCCCTTGATTTGTGAGGTGGTCAAAGAGGTCTGCAAGTCTGGAATTCATAACATGCTCAACAAACTAAAATGTGAAAAACATCCTTGCAGAGAGAATATATCAAATAATGAATCCTACAGGAATAACTGCCTATCTCCAACATTTGATATTGCAAAAAAAATACCCATGTCAATCAAAGACCATTTGCACATGGAAATCAATGTCTACACTGAAGGTAGAATGGGAGTTGCTAGGTGGTGCAGTGGATAGAGCAAAAGCCCTGGATTCAGGAGTACCTTGAGTTAAAATTCGGCCTTAGACACTTAATAATTACCCAGTTGTGTGACCTTTGGCAAGTCACTTAGCCCCATTGCCCTGCAAAACCACCCCCCCCCCCAAAAAAAAAATAGAATGGAGAGAAATCAGCATGAAAATTTTGTGAGGCCTTATCTGATAGAGTTCAAGACCTGGATTAAGAATACTTGGGATAATATGACTGAAAGCTGTGTTGTCAATGCTCTATAAGTAGGCTACAAGGATAAAAAGTATCCTTTAGAGACATCTCTAATGCTTGACATGAGAGACAGGAGCCAATAGTTCTACTGGAAATGGAATCCCAAGAAATTCAGGTTGGAATTTGGTGTTTGGTGAGTTAGGACAATGTTTCAAAAGATGACTTGGTAGTATTTGAACAAGTGTAGATTTTTTTGCATATAAACATAAGACTTCTCCTCAAAATAAATTCTAATGCATCTTAAGGAGCAAAAATTAATTTAAGATGTTGTCTTATTTTCAGGAAAATACAGTGGGTTGAATTGAATAACTCTAGGAATCTGAGGGTGTAGTATATTTTTAAATTCAATTTGGGGTGGGTAAAGGACAAGAAAGAAGCATAAGCATGCCACAAAAGAAACAAGAAAGATGATCATTGGATGATGATGATGATGATGATGATGATGATGATGATGATGATAATGGAAATGTATAGGATAATTAAAAGAAACTCATAGAGAGGGTATGAGTATAGATGGATCATAAAAGTGATGACTCTGTAGTTAAAGTTAAAGGGGAAAGAAAGAAGGAAATTAAAAGGGTTAATAGGAACAAAAGGACTGATTGAGAGTCAGTAGTCAGAAGCAAACATTGATGAAGAGGGTTAAGGGGAAAGAGAAAAGTACAAATGGGGACTATAGCATGAAGAGAAATATAGAGTAATTAGTAATTATAGTAATCATAATTAGCTTTATTAAATGAGATGGTTTAGTAATTAGTAATCATAAATTAGTAATTAGTAATTATAATTAGTAATTAGCAATCATAAAAGAAGGTGAATGGGGTGAATACTTCCATAAAATGACAACAGATAACAGAATTATTTAAGAATAAAAATCCTGCAATTTATTGCTTATAAGAAATGAATTTGAAGTAGAAAGATACACAGATGGTAAAGGCAAATGCCTAGTGTGAAATATATTACACTTCAGGGGAAGTAAAAAAGCAAGAGCAGCAATTCTGAACTCTGAGAAAGTATAAGAAAAAATAAATTTCATTAAAAGACTTAAGGAAGAAAATTTCATCTCCTTAAAAGGTACCAGAGGTAATGAATGAATATTATTATAAAACTTATACACATAAAGTGGTATATCATGCAAATTATAGGGTAGAAGATAAAGAAATTATGGAAAGACAAAGACAGCAAAACTTTTATAGGGGACTTCAACCTCCCTTACTCAGAATTAGATAAATCTAACAATTAAATAAACAAGAAGGAAACTAAGCACCTGAATCGAATTTTAGAAAACTTAGATATGATAGAACTCTGATGAAAACTGAATGAGAAAAGAATATACTTTTTTTCAGGAGTACATGATATCATGATTTTATATACATACATATATATGTATATATATACATACATATATATATACATACATATATATATATATATATATATATATATATATATATATATATATATATATATATATATATATAATGTTCATGTACCAGAGTATAACAACCTCAAAATCAAATGAAATAAAGGCAGAAATATTAAGTGCATCCCTTTCAGATCATGATACAGTAAAAGTTACAAGTAATAAAGGACCATGGAAAGATGAATGAAAATTTAATTTGAAACTTGACAGTCTCATTTTAAAGAATGAGTGATTGTAACAACAAATCATACAATCAAGAAAGTCATCCAAGAAAAGGTCAATGATGTAATATCACACCAAAATTTGTAAGATGCAACCAAAACAGTTTTTAGGGGAAATTTCATATCTCTAAATGCTTAAATGACTAAACTATAGAAAGAAGAGGACAATGAACTGGACATGCCACTGAAAAAGCTAAAAGTAGAGCATATACATATATATATATATATATATATATATATATATATATGGAGAGTGTGAAAGAGAGAGATATAACTGAATCAGAATTATAAGATTCTAAGTCATTACTAATTTATAAATGCTCAAGTGTTTTCAGATTAAGAAATTAAAACTTTTTATAGTAATATAAAAACATGTTCCCAAACTTTATTTATAAGAGAAATGTGAATTAAAACAACTCTGGGGTACCCCTTGATATCTATCATATTGACTAAGATGACAAAAAAAGGAAAATGGTCAATATTGGCGGGAATGTGGAAAATTGGGACAATAAATCACTGTTGGGGGAGCTGTGAACTGATTCAGTCATTCTGGAGAACAATTTGGAATTATTCTCAAAAGGCAATACAACTGTGCAAATCCTTTGATTCACCACTAGCACAGGTAGTTCTATATCCTAAAAAGATCATAAAAACCTGGAAAGATCTCACATGTTCAAAAATATTTATAGCAGTTCTTTTTGTCTTATCAAAGAACTGGAAATTGTGGGGATGTCCATTAATTGAAGAATAACTAATTATGGTATAAGATTATTGTAGAGTACTATTGTTCTGTCAGTGTATAAACAAATGTTAAATGAAATGATTAGAATCATGGGAACATCGTATTCATTAATAGCTACATTGTGAGATGGCCATCTCAGCAATTCAGTGGTCAAGGACAATTCTGAGAGACCTATTAAGGAAAATATCATCCACATCCAGAGAATATACCATGGATTCTGAAAGCAGAGCAAAGCATACTATATTTACTTTTTTAAAATTTTCGACTATATTTTTTTCCTTCCCCCCCCCCATGTTTTTCCCCTTAGTTTTAATTCCTCTTTCACTATATAACTAATAGGGAATTATGTTAAACATGAATATACATGTTCAAATTTTTACCAAACTATTCCCCTCCATGTCATGGGGGGAGTGAAGGGAAGTAGAAAAATTGGAACTCATAAACTTGCAAATAGCCAAATGTTAAAAACTACCTTTACATATAATTGGAAAAATTTAATACAATTTAAATGAAAAAGCAAAGGAAAAAATACTTTTTGAGTTCTTTCAAGAGATCTTTTTTGGATTTTAGATCCTTTTTAAAAGAAAACCCTTTGATGCTCCACATGTAGGAATTTTGTTTTCCTATTTTGATATGGCATTTTATTGTCTCACTAAAACTAATATTTTCATATGGTTCATACTTTTTTTTTTGCCCTTTTTTATAGCTGAGCTCTGGGGCAAAGTAGATACAATCTCAAGATTTTTTGTATGGGGACTGGGGACTGTTTCAACTTGCCTATTGTGTTATCTTTGGTATTTCAGGAGCTAACTGTTCCCTTAGTTACAGTAGCTCAACCCAGTACCACCTGTTGCTCCACTGTTCCTTAGGGTTGAACTTTGTCTTCTGATCTGGGGTTGGGACTCTCACTACAGGGCTACCACACACCTGGTTTGCTGAGGCCAGACCTGAATTATACTGTGGTTATAAGTCTCCTCCTGATTTTTCCAACTCTTGCTACTACTCTGGATTAGAATGGTTTTGTTCTGACATGAGACAGACTTTTACTGAAGCTCCTCCATGTTAAGAAATTGTTTCCCTTTATTTTTCTGTGTGTCCTATTACTTTAGGTTCTGCTTAGAGGCTTCATTTAATGTTGTTTCAGGAAAAGGTTTGGAAATTCCTGGTTTTCTGTGATCAACTTTGTTCTATCCTCAGAAGTACCACCAATGATGATGGTTTAATTTAAAGATTGACACTTAATCAACATTTTTCAATTGATTGAATAGTATAGTAGCAGATTATACAGTTTTAATACAGGGGTCCTATAGTGATCTTTATGAAAAAAATGCAATTTTCACCTGCATAATCAAATGGTGTTTTTGTAGAGGACACTTTCCAAAATGCACATATGCATACAAAATTTTAAATGCATTTGAAAAGGAAGTCCTCAGAGAAATGCACTATGGGAAAAAGATGAACTAGCAAGATAGTAAGAGCAAGAGATAAACAAAAGGCCACCTGAATACCTTATTGGCATTATTGTGCTGCCAAGAAAAATGTTAATCCTCTAAATAGCCTATGAGAAACTGACTAAGAAGTATTTAACAGGTTGAAAAGGAAGAAAACTTTCATAATTTGCATTGTTGAGGTGGACATCCACAAAAACTTATAAACACCTATCCACTGAAGACTTGCAATATATATGTGTTTTGTATAAATATATGTATGTGATAGAAAGAAGAGAAGAGAGGAAAAAAAGAGAAGAGGAGAAGGAGAGGAAAGGAGAGGAAAAGCAGAATCAAGAATATTTGGTTTGAAGTTCAGTCTTAAATTTGTAGTGGATGACCCTGGACAGTTCACTTACCCATTCAATATCATAGATCCATCTGTAAGACAATGAAATTGCTGAACTGCATTGATTGAGGAAGTTCTCTCAAGAGGAGTTCTGAACACTGAAAAAATTGCATATTCAGATAAAACATACACACACAGAAGATTCTATTCATCTCCCTCTCCCTTCATATATATATATATATATATATATATATATATATATATTTATATGTATATTTATACATATATTACATATATATGTTCTTGAGTTGGTGTTAAGACAGAAACACTAGGAATAGATTATTCATCTAAATCTTAATGAATGTATCTTTCCTTACTTTTGTATCTTCTTCTATATTTTGCAAAATATTTTCATATGTATTTAGTTAATGAATCAATTAACACCATTTAATGAAATTTTCAAATATTTCTTTGTCAAAGGGCAGATTCAATTGACAACACCCCAGCAGAAAATGTGTAGGAGACCAAGAAATTGCAGGAAGATTTGAAATGGGATGTTAACACTGTATGTAGACAGACCAAGCAGTTTCTAGGGAAATTTTATAGGGAAGGTAGAGCAATTCCATAAAACTTTATAGATGAACAAGCATGGAAGGGAATAAAACCTTTCTTGAACAGCCCTATTGATGTTTGCCCATACATAGTGACTATTTTCCCTCACTGGTAGTTTTCTTTCTAAGACAGAACTAGAAACAAAGGGAAGATAAATCTAATCAAAGATATAGTCAAATTATATTGTATATTTTATAATATGTAATATTATATTACATGATGTATTTATATATATATTATATACAAGACTTGCTTATTGTTATGCATATATGAATATATATGTGTATCAAAAGACTTTAGTATCATAATAAACAAATACACTTACCTTTAAATTTTTATCTTCAATATATCAGCAAATGAAATGAAATTTCACTAACTGAAAAATCTTGGAAATAATTTTTTTTCTGTTTTCTCCAGAATAGATTTTTTTTCCTTGTCAGAGATGTTTCTGGTGCTGAGAATGGCTATGATTTATTTCTTGAAAATAAGCTACCCTGTATATTTTCAGGCAGTGATGCTATTATGTGATCAGCAACTACCTTATCTTCGGATCTAGAAATATGATCTGAAAGTACAATTCCACTTATAGTAGAAAAAATAAATCTGTGATGATTTGAACAAAAAGAGGGATTCCAATGGAGAAATAGCAGAGTATAACAATAAGAAAAGTACTAGACTTAGAGGCTGGAAGAGCTGTGTCCTAATTCTGCAACTCAAACTTACCAACTAAATGATCTTAAGATGAACCTTAACTTCTCTGGGAATCATTATTCTCATCTGTAAAAAAATGGGGATAATAATATTCTGATATCTGTCTCTGAGAGTTGTGAGGTTCCAACAAGATATGCAAAGGATCCTGTAAATCTAAAAGTTCTAACTGTTTGATATATTTATCCAGCAAGTAATTAAAAGTTTTCAGTAAGAACTAAAATCCAAAGACAAGTAACAAATAAAATGAAAGTTTAGCCCTTTTGTGTACCCCATTAGTATTGTGGGTAGAGAGTTAATCAACCCAGCAAAATTGACCAACAGTCCTGCCTCTGGTTGGTTGAAAATGAAGCAAAAATTACTTAAATTTTTACTTCTTTGAATAACTCTTCACATTATAAATTGCAGTCAAAGCAAAAGCCTTCATTGATAAAGTAAATATCCAAAACCAAGTGTTTCCCATACCAATTAAATTTTATCTCCAATATTAATCCCACCTTTTCCTCATTCTACTATATCACATATTTGACATCTCATAAGACATTCTCTATGTACATTAGTCTGATTTTAATTTCTAACTGAAGAAATGGACCATTTTTTCAATAACTTGACTTTTTTTTGCAAATTTTAATGAGCTTTACTTGAAAACTAGACTCAACTCTTTTTCAAACTAACTACTAACTACTTGTGTTAAAAAATCTTAATTAGTATATGTGTGAAAATATTCTCAATTTGAATCAAAGTAAATAACTGATGAATCCAAGCAATTAAGTAAATACTATTTTGTCCATAATCATGAGACACTGTTCTCCCATTGCTAAATATTTGGATAAAATCAGTCTTGCTTGTCACTTCATTAGTGTAGTTTCCAAATAAGACAAACAAATACAGTATTTGAGTCAGTGCCCCCAAATTAATGTGAGTCCAAGGATTGCCAGCTTATTGCCAAGGGAGATTTACATATGCATTCCTCAACTCACAAATTGGAAGAGACAAATAGAGAAAAAATATCACCTAGATGCTTGCGTTCCTGTATGTGAGCCCTTAGCCTTTATAATGTGGAATAACATCTGTACTAAGAATATAGAAGTGAAACAACACTTTTCATTCACACTATATATGTGTGTGGGGAGAAGGTAGAAGATCACATGTCTTTTTACTGTAACTGCTATTTAATTTTGAGTTGTCTGTAATGTGAGATCCAGTCAACTGTCTGACAATATTATTTTAAACAAAAAGTTGTCTTTAGACTAAATAAACCAAAATCAAATTGTATGAGAAATCTACGCATCAAAAGAAACACTGAATGTAGGAATAAGAAGGTAATTCTCTTGTAATCTGCTCAGATCTAAAGATATTGGGAGTCTGTCACTTTATTCTAAGTCCCATATCCTCAGAAGAAAATAATATTGACAAGTTAAGCTGGAAAGTCATTAAAGCAGGTCAATGATATTATTTGTCTTCTCTGAGAATGGGTTGAAGAAACTAGGGATGTTTAGCTTTAAGAAGGTTTAGAAAGAGGGAGGGAGGGCAGGGAAAGGAAGGAAAGAAATTAAGGAAAGAAGGAAAGAATTAAGGAAAGGAAGGGAGGAAGGGAGAGAGGAAAGGAGGAAAGGAAGATGTTTCCTTACTAATATATTAGACAAGTGGACTGATTTATCCATTTCCAACAGGATGATAGAGTAGAAATTGTCATAATAGGTTTAGGAATCCTAGGTTTGATTCCCAGATTAAACATTTGCTAGATAAATGGTCATGGGAAAGCCATGTAACCCCTCAGAGGTTCAGTTCCTTCATATGTAAAATGGGGACAATTCTATTTGTACCTTGCTTTTACTTGAAAAGACTTGCTAATATTCCATCATTGCAAGACATTCTTCTCCTCTTGTATTAACAAGGGAAATGGGGATATACAGTTTATGTGAATTCCAAATGAATTCTTGGAAAGTCAAGAGGTTTATTTTTTTGTTTGTTTTTCAGTTTTGTTCATATGACTGTTTTATTTTTGCCTGGCTCAAAATCATTCTCTGGTTTCAAAAAGAAAATCATAATCATAAACTATTGTGTATACTTTCACTATGTTAGTGTTGTGTTGAAAACATTCCCAATAGAAACTGACATTATTTCCCTTCCAGAAAAATATTAGCACAATATTAAAAATCATAAACATCTTTCAAAATATCATGATCTTAATCTTTTACTGAACAATGATTGCTTTTCTCTCAATCCCTTTTCCTTCCTCCCCAACTACATTTTGAAAGCCAATTATTGATACCTGGATAATTATAGCCTTAAAAAATACTGTTCACTAATAAATGATTTTTCAGAATCTGCTTGAAGACTTCCAATTAGGAGAAACTCAGTACTCCCTAAGACAGTCCATTTAACTTAGAGGCACTTCTATTTTAAGAAAACTTTCCTATTTATTAAACTCACATTTGCCTCCTTAATTATTGATTTTCCCTCTTTCTGGGAACAAATAGCTAAATGCTAGTCATCTTCCAGATATATAATCTATATGAATGTATAAGCCTTTGTCCACCTAAGTCTTTTACACAGGCAAATTTTTCCTAATTCCCACCATGAAACATTAGGATGCAGTTTCTAGACTCTCTTTCCCCCCATCTCCAACCCCAATATTCCATCTGCTACGTTTCTTTGGATACTTTATCCAGTCAATGAAATGACTCAGGGTTCAAAGTGTTATCATTTGATTATTCCTCCATCAAGGCAGACTGCAAACATTATATGACTGGATAATATTCCACAGTTGCTCTGGTTGAAAAACAATCATAATTGCACAGCAAATCTAATAATAATGAAGAGCCTACCCAGACAGAGCTAAAATAACATATAGTTCATTTACAGAGTCATACTGAATGTCTTTCATGATTAGTAGAGCCTATCATGGTTTCATTCATGCATTCACTCACTCACTCACTCTTTCACTTATTCTCTCACTCAGTCATTCATCCATCAAGCATTAATTGCTTTCTCTGTGTCAGTCATTGTACTACCTTCTAGAGATTAAAAAACAAAAATAAGGGGAGGCTATGTGGAGCAGTGGAGAGAGCACTGGTCCTGGAGTCAGGAGTACCTGAGTTCAAATCTAGCCTCAGACAACTTAATAATTACCTAGCTGTGTGGCTTTGTGCAAGCCACTTAACCCCATTGCCTTGCAAAAACTAAACTAAACTAAACTAAACTAAAATAACAAAGACAAAAAAATTTCTGGCTCCAAAAAATATTATATGTTATCAAATATATATTATTGTTATTTTATTATATTATTGTATTTATTAATATATATTTATTATTGTATTATTAATATATTATATATTACACAAATTATATATTATCTGTGACAATTTTGTCAGCAGAAAGTTAAATGGAAAGTATTATTCTCTTTTCCATTTAACAAAAACAAACTTTATATAACATAAATTCATACTTTTACATTCAATTCTCTGCTTTGTTTCAGTTTTGCTCTTTTTTATTCTCATATGTTTATTCTTGTTGATAATTGTTATATATTATAAAATAAACAAACTAAAAATATATATACAAAATAAGTTAGGGAGCAGGTGACAATTTGAATTTTAAGTAGGGATTTTTTAAAAGATTAAAGTGATGAGGAAAAATGTTTGAAGCGCTTGGGGATTGTCCATGTAAAAGTTCACAGACTAGAAAAAGACAGTTGTATATAAGAATCATAAAGCAAGAGATTGTTGTTTCTGTGAAAGGGTACATTTAGCCTTGAAGTCTATTCTAGAGAGACTGAAGGAATTTAAATTTCAAAAAGAAGAATTAATATTTTTTCCTGCATAGATTTAAAGATCTCAGTGCCACCTCCTTGTCATGAAACAATAGAATAGGCATTAATGGTGTGGCCCATCAACATTACTGATAAGATATAGGTGATAAAAATGAGCCGCTCTTATGGAGATTGTCTAGGACAGAGACAGTCACATTATCACCATCTTTTTATTTTTCTAGATAGTAAACTCTAAAAAGAGTTTCATAAAATAACATTAATTTCTATTGATGCTGTTTCCACCTTGTGTCATTCTTTTGTACATCTTTACCAAAAAAAAAAACCTATGTAAACAGTCCCTTATGACTATATCTACCTTTTCTGATTACTCTTCTGATCTTTACCCCCCCTTTGAATTCTATTTAAGTTGCCAGGGTTTTCATTTTTACCATTTTATTTTCTCTGGCCGATTCTTCCTCTGTATAATTTTAGACTATGGAATCATTTCCATCATTTTTTCCTATCTCTCTGAGTATTTCTAAATGCATCCTATTTAGAAATAACAACAACATCAACAAAATAACAAAAATTCACTATAGGAGTGATAATCTAACATACCAACTCATATAAGATTTTTCTTCTTTTTTTTAAACAAAATTTATCTCTATTCAAACAAACCTTTAGCATTTTTGATAAAAGGACAAGAAAGAAATTTGAAATACAAACACAGGAGTCCAGAGAAAGCTAGAAATGTGCTTATTTGGACAATTATAAGGAACAGAATGATTATGTAGGGATGATATTCTAATAGTTGGAGAAGAGACAAATATATCTTTTCTAAAACCTGTTTCAAAAGGTATTGAGGGGCAGATAGGTGGCACAGTGGATAAAGCACCGGCCCTGGAGTCAGGAGTACCTGGGTTCAAATCTGGTCTCAGACACTTAATAATTGCAAGCCACTTAACCCCATTTGCCTTGCAAAAACCTAAAAAAAAGGTATTGAGGGGTATAAAATAGGAAAAGCCAAAGTACATAAGGTATATATTCTATTTTGAAGGTTTTAAGTAGGGGAAATGCAAGGGAGTGTATAAGGAATAGAGTACATTAATTTTTAAGAAATTACTTTCTTTTATTGATATTTCTTTTTGCCAAATACATGTTATGAAATTATTTAATATTCATCCATATGGATATGTATATTTTTTAATTATAAAATTTCCTTCCATCCTCCCTTACCAACCCTCTCCCTCCAGCAGTCAAAAGTCAGGGTTGTACACATACATTTTTGTTAAAGATGTTTCCAGATTAGTCATTTTCAGTATGAGAAATTAGGATTAAGGGAAAGAGAATACATAAGAGATATCTTTTAAAATGTGAAAGTAGTGGTCATCAGAATCTGAGGTGTTTTTGTTTTGCATTGTTTTGTTTTTCTTCCTCTCAATGGGCAAGTTTTTTACTTAAATGTTTTTAAGTCTTTCCTTAAGATTTCATTAGGAACCTAAAAGAACAGATTGGTGATATATATATACCTATTTGTCTGAGTACAAATCACCCCCAATAAGCTGGAAGGGCTCTCAGATTCTTGACTGATAGATCATAATGGAAGTTTTACATAGCTGAACAAGCTTGAGAGTTCTTTATTGAATCAATACATAAACGTTTGTTAATCATCTACTATGAAGTATGAACTCACCACAATGCTAAGGATTAGTAATATATAAAAAGAAAAAGGCAAAATCTATTTGGTGGAACATCAAGTAAAAATTAAATATATACTTATGTATATATATATATATATGTGTGTGTGTGTGTGTGTGTATGTGTGTGTACAATTATATACACATACACACAATGTGCACACACACACACACACACACACACACACACACAAGCACACACATATATATTGCCTACCCCAAGGGATTGACAGTATCATAGGAGAAAAGGGAATGCATTTAAGAAATGTTCCAAAGACAAATTAATATTCATTGGCAACAGATTGAATGGTGTGGAGGGGAGAGATAGTAAGAAGCTAAAGATGATCCCTGGGGGACTAAGGAAGATAGTGATGCCCTCAATATTAATCATAAAGCTTCTTTTTATTGATATTTTGTTTTTCCAAATACAAGTTAAGAAAATTTAAAAACATTCATCTATATACCTATGAATATTTTAAAGTTACAAAATTTCTTTCCACCCCCCCCCAAGGATGAACAGTTGGGTTAATATTGCAGATGAACATTTGTGTTAAACATATTTATTAGATTAGTCATTTTCAATATGAGGAATAAGGATTAAATGAAAGAAAGACATAAGAGCTATTTTTAAAAAAGTGAATGTAGTGTTCATCAGATTCTGAAGGATTTTTTTTATTCTGTTTTGGTTTAGTTTTTCTTCTGAATCAGGATAGCACTGTCCATAGTAAGTCTAATAGGGTTGTCCTAGCTCTCTGAAATCTGAAGGGAGCTGCATCTATCAGGATTGGGATCATCTCACAATGTTGTTACTAATATGTACATTATTCTCTTCATTCTGCTCCCTTCACTCAGCATCAGATTCATTAATTCATTCCCTGCTTTTCTAGATTCCAACCATTTATTGTTTCTTATAGAACAATAGAATTTCATAATTTTGATGTACCATAAATTGTTTAGCCATTTCCTATTTGATGGACCTTCCCTAAATTTCTTATTCTTTGCCACTATACAAAGAGCTGTTATGAATATTTTGGAATATGTGGGTCTTTTCCCAGTTTTTATGATTTCTTCTGGATAGACCTAGAACTGAAATTTCTGGGTCAAAGAAAATTTTTATTGCTCTTTGCCATAGTTCCCTAATACTCTCCAGGATGCCTAGCTCAAGTCACAACTCCACCAGCAATACATAAATGTACAATCTTCCCACAACCACCCCAACATTGATAATTTTTTTCCTTTTTCTCATCTTAGCCAATCTGATAGGGGTGAGATGATATCTCAGAGTTGTTTTCATTTGCCTTTCTCTAATTAATAATAATTTGGAGCATTTTTTCATTTGATTACAGATAACTTTATTTTATTCATCTGAAAACTCTCTATTCATGTCATTTGACCATTTAATAATTGGGGAATGAATGGCAAGTTTACAAATTTGATGCAGTTCTCTAATATTTTAGAAGTGAAACACTTATCAGAACTCCTTAGTTGTGAAGAGTATTTCCCAGGTTTCTGCTTTCCTTCTTATGTTCACAGCATTGATTTTATTAATGCAAAAATTTTTTAATTTAATATAGTCAAAATCATTCATTTTGCAGTTTATAATATACTCTATTTCTTTTTTTGGTGGCATATTTTTCCCTTTCCGTAGATCTGATAGAAAGGGTGTTTCATGGTCTATTAATTTATCTGTGGTGTCGCCTTTTATGTTGAAATTCTATACCCATTTTGACCTTATTCTGATATAGGGTGTGAAAAGAGGGTCTATGCCTAGTTTTTACCATACTATTTTTTCAGTTGTACAAACAATTTCTTTTAGGTTTTTGCAAGGCCAATGGGGTTAAGTGGCTTGCCCAAGGCCACACAGCTAGGTCATTATTAAATGTCTGAGACCAGATTTGAACCCAGGTACTCCTGACTCCAGGGCCAGTGCTTTATCCACTGTGCCACCTAGCTGCCCCTGTACCAACAATTTTTGTCAAATAGTGAGTTTCTATTCCCGAAGCTGATGTCATTGGATTTGCCAAAAAATAGATTACTATAGTCATTGACAACAGTTTCTTTTGAACCTATCCTAATCCACTGATCCATTATTCTATTTCAACCAGTACCAGGCAATTTTAAAGATTGCCACTTTATAGTAGTTTTAAATCTGATAGATCTTAGGCCCCCCTTCCTTGACTCTGTTTTCATCAGTTCCCTTTGTTATTCTTGTCCTTTTGTTTCTCCAGATGAATTAGGTTACTATTTTTCCTACCTTGGTAAAGTAATTATTTGGCAGTTTGATTGGTATGGCAATGAAAAGGTAATTTAATTGGGTATAATTGTCATTAATATTGCATAATAAAAATGACAATTCTACCCTTATATTAGCTCAATCTAACCATAGCAATTGACATTTTTTCAATTATTCATAACTCACTGTATTTGCATAAGAAGTGCCTTAGAATTTTGCTCATATAGTTCCAGCTTTTGTCTTAGGAAGTAGATTCCCAGGATGTTGTCTAGAGTTACTGTAAATAGAATTTTTTCTTCTTATCTCTTCCTTTGGAACTTTGCTGTTCATAAAATAAATGCTGATGATTTATATGGGGTTATTTTAAATCCCGCTACTTAGCTAAATTTGTTAATTATTTCATCTACAAAGAATGAAAGCTTTGATTACTCATTCCAAGTTCTGATACTTACAATTTCTTTTTCTTCTCATTGCTAAAGTTAATATTTCTAATACTATATTGAATAGTAACTACATTGAAAGTGCTAATGGACATCCTTGTTCCACCCTTGATCTTAGTAGATATGCTCCATGTTTATTCCTGTTATATATAATAATTGTTGATGGGTTTAGATAGACACTAATTATTTTAAGGAAAACTCCATTATGCCTAAACTTTCTAATGTGTTTAGTAGGAATGGTTGGTTAATTTTATCAAATGCTTTTTCAGTATCTATTGGGAAAATCATAGGATTTAGATTGGTTTTGCTATTGATATGTTTAGTTATGTTCAGTATTTTCCTAATATTGAACCATCCCTGCCTTCCTAGCATAAATCCTAACTCATCATGGTATATTATCATAGAAATATCTTGCTGTGTTGTGGCTTGCTTCACCTTGGGGCCCACAATGACAACCTCCCTCCCGGAGGGGAGCTGAAAATAAGGAGTCAAGCCACCACTGCCTTATGCCTCCAGCTCAATTTTATTACTGCTTAGTTATTACATATATATTGTTATGTCTTCCAGGGTAGAACAAAGAATAATTGAGGGAATGGGGTGCACAAGCGGTGTGTACATGCAGCGTCTTGCGTTACAGGATAAGGGGGTACTTTAGGGAGGAGGTGGTAAAACACAGCTGTGTCTAGTGCCCTTGGTCTGTGGGGTGGAATGTCCAGCTCCCAAGGACTCCAGTGCACCTTATCTCTCAGGGTGGGGAGCCAGCTCCTGAGACTGTCCAGGTAGTGGTTTACTTGGAAATAATTTGTGTCATGGCTGTTAGAATAGCCTGTGTTCCCACATTGCTGTAATCTCATTGTTAAAATTTTATTTAAGATTTTTGCATCAGTGTTCTTTAGGGAGATTGCTCTATCATTTTCTCTATTTTGGTTCTTGCTGGTTTAGGTATCAGAACCATTTTGGTGTCAAAGAATTTTGACAGAATTTCTTCTTCTATTTTTAAAATAGTTTATGTAGAATAAGAATTAATTGTTGCTTAATTGGTTGGTAGACTTCACTTGCAAATCCATCCAGAGAGTTTTTCCTAGGGAGTTTATTGAGTGTTTCTTCTGTTTCTTTTCCAGAAATGGCATTATTTAAGAATTCTATTACTTCTTCTGTTAATCTGGGCAGTTTGTATTTTTGAAAATATTCATTCATTTCTTTCAAGTCAAAATTATTAGCATACAGTTTAGCTGAGTAGCTGTAAATTTTCTTTTTAATTTTCTCCTCATTGGTGGTTAGCTGAGTCTTTCCATTATTCATACTGGTATTTTAGTTATCTTCTTTTGTTTTTTTTAAACATATTAACCAAAAGTTTACCCATTCATTGAATTTTGTATAAAATCAATCCTTAGTTTTATTTATTTGATTTATGGTTTCTTATTTTCAATTTTATTAATCTTTTCCTTGATTTTCAGAATTTCTAATTTGGTATTGAATTGGGTATCTTTAATTTGTTATTTTTTAAGCTTTTTTAGTTGCATATCCAATTCGTTGAACTCCTCTTTCTCTATTTTATTCATATAAGAATTTAGTTGGGGGCAGCTAGGTGGCTCAGTGGATAGAGCACCAGCCCTGGAGTCAGGAGGACCTGAATTCAAATCCAATCTGAGATACCTAATAATTGCCTGTGTGACCTTTGGGAAGGCACTCGAAGCCCACTGCCCCAAATAAATAAAAATTAAAAAAAACAACAAACTTAGCAGAGACTAGCAATTTCATAAACATATAAGCATTTAGAGATGTAAAGTTTCCCTTCAAAACTCTCCTGGCTGCATATCATAAATTATGGTTTGATGTCTCATTATTATCATTTTCTTGGATATAATCATTGATTATTCCCATGATTTGATGTTTGATCAACTCATTTTTTAAAAATTAAATTGGTTTGTTTCTAATTAGTTTTTGGTTTATCTTCCTGTGACCCTTATTTAATCATCATCTGAGAAGTATGCATTTATTGTTTCCACCATTTTGCATTTCATTATAAGGTTTTTATGCCCTAGTACATAGTCAATTTTGGTCTAGGTGCCATATATTGCTGAGAAAAAGTTTTCTCTAGAGATCTATCATATCTAAGGTTTCTAAGATTTCATTCAGCTTCTTAACTTTCTTCTTGTTTACTTTGTGGTTTGATTTATTTAGTTATGAGACAGGGAGGTTGGGATCTCCCATTATTAAAATTTTACTATCTACATCTTGTAACTAGCTCAGCTTTTTCTCTAGGAAATGGCATGCTATACCACTAGGTGCATTCATTTTTAATAATGGTATACCTTTTGGCCTATGGTGCCTTTTAAGATGATGTATTTTCCTTCATTATCCCTTTTAATGAAATCTATTTTTGCTTTTTCTTATCTGAGAGCAGGGTTTCTACCCATGATTTTTTTTATTTCGGTTTATGCACAATGTATTTTGCTCCATCTTTTCCCCTTTACACTGAGTGTGTCTCTCTGCTTTGAATGTCTTTCTTGTAAACAACATATTGTCGAATTCTCTTTTTAAATTCATTCTACTATCCATTTCAGTTTTATGAAATGGTTCATCTCATTCACAATTACAATTAAGATGAATAATTCTGTATTTCCTCCATGCTATCTTTCCCCATTTAAAATTTTCTCTTTCCTTTCTTCTTACTCATCCTCACCAAAGGTATACTCCCTTTCCACTTTAAATTTTTTTTGAAATTTAACTTTCAGTTTATTTTCACTTATACTTTTACCTTCCCTCTTCTTGGTCCCTTCTTCCCTTATGTTTCCCTTCCCCCCCTTCCCTGTAGAGTAGGACATATTTTTAAACCCAAGTGGGGATACATATTATTCCCTCTCTGGGCCAAATCTGTTGAATAGAATTTATTCAATCTTCACACTCTCCCTTCTTTCCCTGTAATATTATAAATCTTTGTGCCTCTTTATTTGGTGTTATTTATCTCTCAAGTAATATTAATCAGATATCATCAGTTACAGCTTGATTAATTAACTGCTTGATAAGCTCAAAGCATTATCAAAGTACCATTACTTGATCCTTTGATTGTTGCTTGATTGTTTGATAATCAGTATTACTTCAAAGACACTAAATACAATCCTCTCTTCTGTCTCTTTAAAAGTACACTTTTCAAGGGTCTTGAATTATATCAAATAATAATCACTTTTACCTTACTTCCTTTTCAAGTACCCTCTAAGGACACACAATCTTGATGAGCCAAAGTATTGTCCAAAGCAAAATCTTTTCATGATCATTCTGTACCCCACACCCCAAGCATATTATCTCCCACATTCCCCCCTCCTACCCAAGGTACTTAACCCTTTGTTAAGTAAAGTATGGATTAAGTCCAACCCTGATTTAATTAGCTATTAGAATCTTAGTACTGGGATACTCCATGTCTCACTTAAGAGCTTCACTATTGATTCTAAGTTATGGGAGATATTGACTCAAGACTGCCCAGTTTATGATGCCCTCAAGAGAGAAAGTTCTAAATTTTATGAGCACATCAGAATTAGATTAGGTCAAAGGTGAATTTATGCACACAACTTTAAAGCAAACACCCTGATTTTTCATCAGGATTATTTTTCTCAATTATAATGATGTCATCTTGGACCTCTTTAATGGGGAGACAAGAACCAACCATACCCATATTCTTTAAGTCCAATATCTTCAATTATATTTGACTCTTTAATTATCCCAAGAGTAGCACAATTCTTAAGAGTTACAAATATTATATCCTCTCTTTTTAGGGTTGCGTACAATTTGATGGTCTTGACCAATATTTGTTCTTGTTTTTTTTTTTTTTGTCCTTCCCATTTCATTTACCTTTTTATGCATCTTATGAGTCATGTATTTGGTGACTGAATTCTCTGCTCAGTTCTGGTATTTTTTTCCAGGAAATTTTGGAAGTCCCCTATTTCATTGAACATCCATTCTTTCCCCTGAGACTATATGGTGAATTTTGGAGAGTAGTAAATTTTTGGATGTAATCCCAGGTCCTTTGTCCTCCAGTATTTGGTATTCTAAGTGCACAGGCTCTTCAATGTACAGGTCCTGTGAGAAGCTGATTGTGTTTCCTTTGTATTTAAATTGTTTCCTTGTTGCTGCATGCAAACTTGCCTCCTTTACTTGAATGTTTTTCAATTTGGCTATAACAACCATTGGAGTTTTGTCCTGGTGTCTCTTTCTGGAGAGATTCTGTGTATTTTTTCAATGGCTGTATTTTCTTCTTGTTCTAGCAGATTTGGAGAGTTTCCCCTAATAATTTCTGACATGATATTTCCAAGTTCTTTTTTTTTTTTCCATCTAGGCTTTCTGGTAGTGTGATGATTCATAAATTATCTCTCCTGGATCTATTTTCCAGGTAGTTTGGTTTTTTTGAAAAAGTTATTTACTTTTTCTTCAGTTTTTTTTTTCAGTTTCTTTATTTTGTTTGATGGAATGTTGTAATCTTGTAGATTCATTGGTTTCTTCTCATTCAATTTTAATTTGTAGGATTTGATTTTCTTCAAATAGCTTCTGTGGTTCCTTTTCTAGTTGGTTATTTTCACTTTTAACAGAGTTCATTTCTTTGGTAAGTTTTTCATAATTTTCCTGCATGACTCTCATTTCTTTTTATCCATTTTTCTTCTTCCTCTCTTCTTTGTTTTTTTAATTCTTTTTAAGTTCTTCTATAAGTTTTTTTTTTTAGATTTTTCAAGGCAATGGGGTTAAGTGGCTTGCCCAAGACCACATGGCTAGGTAATTATTAAGTATTTGAGGTCGGGTTTGAACCTAGGCATTCCTGACTCCAAGGCCGGTGCTCTATTCACTGCACCACCTAGCTGCCCCCTTCTAAAAGTTTTTGAATTTGTCTAATTCGTAGATGCTTTTGAGATTTCCCCTTTGAGTGATTTTTCACTTATTTCTTCTTCCAACCTGATATTGCTATTATCATACTTTACCTCTGATTTTGGAGTATAGGAAGTATAGATCCTTGATTTGTCACTGGCTAAGATGTTGCCTGGAAGTCTGGGTTTTGTCTTTGCAGATTGATTTCCTCCTTTATGTCCAGGTTTTGCCTATGCAGTGGTTTGTTCCCAACCCAGTCCTGTCTTTTGCTCTGGTATTTCCAGGGCTCAGACTTTGTTTGGGGTTGGGTCTCTCCCTACTGACTTGCCATCTAGCTTTTGAGGCCTATGCTTATGTCAAGCTGTCACAGACTGCACTGTGGTTTAAAACCTTCTCCTGACTTTCCTCCTCGCCAGCCTAACTTGATTTTACTTCCCTTCCCCCAAAGAGATAGCCCTTCACTAAAGATCCTCCATGATGTCTACCATTTAAAACTTCTTCACATCTTCTCTTTTTCTTGGTGAGATCTGTAGCTTGAATGTCAGTGCAGAGGTTTCATTTATCTTTGGTAGCGAAAAGCTCTAGTAGCATGTTAGCTTCATGTCACTATCTTGGCTCAATAGTAAAGTTTCAAGAGAGAAAGTTCAGGAAGAAAAGACGAGTTCAATTTTGGGCATCCACTGAATGAGATATGTGAAAAGCATTTGTTCTCATTTCATGAGTGTGGACTTACTTCCCTGAACATCATCTCTAGAAACTCATCATTTTTTTAAAAAGATAAAATCATTTGGAATCACATGTTTTAAGATTATTTCTGACCCTAGTGCATGATTTCATTCCCAGAGCCAGGTAGCCTCCTCCTCTTCCTCCCATTTTCACTTCCTCTAATGTAGTTATCTCCCTCATTTGATTGTGAGCTCTTGGGGGAAAGGAACCTTGTTTTTGCTTTATTTGTATCCTTGGAGCTTAGCATAGTTTCTCATATATTAATAATAAATGTTTAGTGACTAACTTTTTGTTGGAGACATGAAAAAGTATAACAGCAAAGAATTTGTAAAAGTCTATGCAGATTTGATAACAAATGTCAAAAAAATGATACTTGAATGGAGATGTAGTCACCTAGTGAATTAATATAGGGGAAAAGGCCATAACAGAGCCCTGTGACATACCCATGGTTAAAAGACATGGTCTTATTGAGTTCTTCTTCAACTGTGGCTGTGTCCTTTTGATAATTCTCAAAAATCTATGACTATCTCTTTTTGTTCCAATATTGGACTTCAACTACTTGGGAAAAGGACTGTGTCAAGATCATCCCAGAAGGATGGCAGATCTGATGATGCCTGCTTTTCTGATTCTAGCTTAATACATATCTGGAGATAGAATAGTTGCTTCTTCCAAATGTTCCAATTATTTCTTCTTCAGGAAACCCTTCCTCCTTGGTTACCAAATCAGTTTTTAATCACTTTCTAAACTTTTGAAAGAAAGAATTTATAATTAAGTTCAGAAGACTATTTGTCAACTGCATTCCTTTTACTATGAGGAAATTTTCAACATGTTCAGGCAGTTAAAATACTTCATCATTGCTATGTACCTTTTCCATGGGTCAGATATGCAGTTTCTTTTCCTTTTTAGATATTTGAGTTATCCTTCTTTCTCTCCTTTACCTCACTAGGTGGTTCATTCATATTCTTTTTCTATGTCATTCACATTAATTATTATTGCTTTTATTTTTCTTATTATGAGAAAATTATAGGATCATGGAGTTATAAAGGAATCTTAGAGGACCTCAGATATAAACCACTTTATCTTACAAGTGAGAAAACTGAAATCCAAGATTATACTGATAGTAAATGTGAGAAAGGAATTGCAATCATCTATGACTTAAGCAAAACTCACTGCGCAATCCATTAAACTGCCTCTTTAAGTCATAGTTTATAAGATATCCTATTTCCATCATTCCTTACATTTCAGTCTATTGCCCATTGGGCCAATTGCCATTTCTATAGGTCACTAAAAGAAATACACTTCACTCTGCACATCTATTCAAACTGAAATCTGCTCCTTGATTCATTAATTAATCACTAATTCCTACAACAAACTTGATATAAACCATTTAAAGTGTACTTTGTTGCTGTTCAGTCTGTTATAAGTCATGTCAGACTCTTTATGAACCCATTTGGAATTTTCTTGGCAAAGATATTGGAATGGCTTTCCAGTTCTTTTTCCAGGTCATTTTACATATGATCAACTCTAAGCACACAAGATTAAATCCTTTTCCTGGATAGTACAGCTAGTAAGTATCTGAGGACAGATTTGAACTCAGGAAGATGTGTTTTCCTGACTCCAAGTTTGGCACTATGCCTTATTCTTGTCTGGAATCTATCAACTACTACTTTGTTTTAGGGACTCTTTAATAGGGGGAATTTAAAAACTTTCCTGTTGTAATCTATATAGTCATTTTTTTACAGCATACTTGATCATCAATTAATAACTTTCAGCCAATGACTCACTGCAAAGACATTTGAAGGCAGTTTTCTATCCAGTTCTTTTAAAATATATTGCCAAATTTTAAGTTATGTCCTGCCTTTTCTTTTCTTTTCTACTGGAGGACCAGAGTAAAGCTGTTAGTGAAATAAGCATTAATATTATATAATCATTATCTTTTATATAAATTTTAATTTACTTTTAATTTTTAATTTAATTTACTTCCTACCTTTTCTTTTCTTTTCTTCTGAATGATCAGAGTATAACTATTAGTAATGTAAGCCTTAAATATATCATTTTCTTTTATAAAAGAAAACATTACAAGGCAAATAAATGTTTTTCAAGTTAATTTAAAATGAAAATTTTAGAATGTCAAGTTAAATCCTTGAATGAATCTAGTCTAAATTTCCCATTAGTATTAGAAACCTAATTGTCAAAAAAGGCTGAAAAGCTTGTGTAACTAGCTTGTACCCAGCTAGTTAATGGCAAATATGAAACAAAACAATAAAAATAGCACAGATAAATGGGGGAAGTATTTATTAAACACCTATAATACATTTAAAACTTTTATTTTATTTGAGGTTTTTACCATCTATTATTATTCCATTTACACCTGAGGAAAGTGAGACAAACAGAAGTTAAATAGCTTTTGCAAGCTTATATGGCATGTATCTGATGCCATATTTGAACATGAGTCTTACTGACTTTGGGGTACAGCATTCTATCCACTCTGCAGCATAGCTGTCTCAATATCAAAAACGAGGACAACACTATAATTCCAAAGATGATGATTTCCACTTAATCTATATATTTATGTACATTATTTTTATCACAACAACCATGTTTAGTATGAAGTATGTTTATATTAACACACACATATACACATACTGCATACTTCAATTAATAGGAAATCGCATTATCTTATTTTCTCTAACAATGTATGGTTCCCACTTTGTTGATATTCACTTTACCAAAATACTTGTAAAAGTAAGGCATACTTTACATACATCATTAAATCAAAATGTAAATACCTGTTGTATTCAAACAGTAAACTGAAATGTTGATTTAAGTTTATCCAGGTATAACAGTTGAAAGAGTGAAACTTCAAGGAGAATGAGGGAGTTAATTGAGATGAATCCTCTTGGCTTTATGGAAATGAATCATGTCTTTCTTTTCTTATAAAAATATGATTCTTTTAAAATGTATCTTTAGATGAATCTACAATGAGTGACCATCATTGCAAAAAGAGTGGCTGGACATGCCTACATTCAACCCCATTCCCTGCTGTGACAAACAACAGACCCTGAATTTAGTATCAGCTTGTGCTGTCTCAATGTAATTTGTCATGTCACATTCTATACAACCCTTGATTTTGTTTATAGTATGGAACAACTCTACTGAGTTTCCTTAGAACTGTAGTTATCTACTATTCCCTGCTATCACAAACCATCAAATCCTTGCTTTTTTGTTTGTTTTGTTTTGTTTTATTTTTGCAATCATCCACTTCCTACAATTCTCCCAAGACCCTTCAATGACTGGTTTAGGTGTGTAGTAATTTTCTTAAATCCTGAAGTCAACTTTGTCCTCAGCCAGTCTTTTTCCTTTATTGTTGTAAGAAATGCCATTACAAAAGCCTTTTATAAATGTTATCTTTTTCTTTTTTAAAAAAAGAGCTATTTTGTGCCTTTGTTGGCTCTCCCTCTTGATCAAAGTTACTACAAACAAGTGGCTGATAATGTGTTTGCTTCCCCTTCTTTGGTCTAGTATTTTGTCTCCAATCTCATTTGTTCAGGAAAGATCTATTGTGAACCTAAAATTGTTTTGATCCTTGAGTGAACCAACTGATTGACTACTTCAATCTTAATTTAAATCTTGTCCTTGAACTCATGTCTTTCTTTTTATGTATTGAAGAGGAAAAATTCCCTAAAAGATCACTTGCTATTTTTCCTAAAATAAATTAATTTTTGAACAGTCTTAAACTTACCTCAGTATAATTTATTTAAAACATGATGAAACTTTGGTCAACATTTCTAACTCCTTTTAAGATGAGGAACCTGAGACATAGAGAGGTTTAGTGACTTGCATAATGTTAAGGCAAACACCTTAAGGGTTTAAATCCTAGTTCTTTAAGTCCTAGTTCTAGTCCTAGCCCTTCCATTACCAAATTTAGTACCTTTTCCTTTGTATTCTGCAGCACTTGCTCATTAAGAGGAAAAATATAATTTGTGAAAATCAATAGAGTTGCATTTTATGCTTTGAAATTCTAATGAGAAGATATGACAATTGGCTATTACTAAATCTATAGATTTATATACTATAATTACAGATTAATTTTTATACTTTTTTGAAAAAAATCAAGCTATTTTTCTGTGAACTCCCTTTTTTCATATCTACTTTTAACAACTTGGCATCATCCCCCATTCTCTCCTCATTTGTTCCAGTATCAGATGAGGAGACCTTTCTCAGAAAGGTCATCCACTTGATGTTCCTTTGATCACATTCCTTCCCATCTTCTCTTGCAAATTGCCTTCAAAGTCATCTGCCTCCTAAATCTAAATCTCTAAATACCCATGAATGTATCCAAATCTGGTTCTTTTTATGGTGGAAAATAAAAACAAACAAAATCTTTCAGTTGATTTTACCACCTCTTCAAACTATAATCTATATTTTTCCTTTCATTTTCAAATTCCTAGAACATTGATTAGTACACTAAAAATGAACAAGTTTAGAATTAGATTAGAATTAGTTTAGATTAGGATTCAAGTCAGATTAGAATTCAGAAAGATGAAGCTTCCTTTGAGCCCAGCACCCTAAGCACTGTAACCCCTACCTGCCCCTTTTCCAAGGAACTAAAACAGGAGGCAAACTCCAGACTATTGATACAATCACTTATGTGCTAAGTGTTCAGTAAGCATAACTGAATTCAAAATTACCAAAGAAGAATATATATTTATTCATAAATATATGTATTTATATATTAATATATATATTGATACAGATGTATATTTTTCATACCACCTCACCATTTTTCTCTTTTCCCTCTTTACCATTTCTCTTATAAATATTTCCTCCTTTCTACTAAACTACGTTTGACTTAGCAAAGTATTTCCAAAAAAAGATATTTAGTTTCTAGGTTAAAAACCTTCCTTAGGAAAGAAGATAAAAATATAATTATAAACCCCACAGAAATGGAATTATCCAAAGCCAAGCACAGATGAAGACCATTCTGATGCTAAAATGTGAAATCAATGATAAAAACCAGTGAGTAGGCATTAACATGCCCACAGAATAAATACAGATATGAAGAATACATATCATTCCTCATAGGATCAGAAATTTAAAAGTGAAGGGATGATAAAAGTCAAAATATTTAACCTTTTCTTTTTTGCAAAAAGGTTGTGATGTTCCCTTTATTACATTGATTTTTTGTTTCCTCTTTCTCAATATTTCAGTATTGTCAGAGAGAAGAGGGGAAAAGAAACATGTATTAATAGAAGAAACTGGGATATATAGAGAAGAATAAGAAAAGAATTACTTAGCTGCCATTAGTATTACATATCTCTTACTTAAATGTTTTAAAGAGCAGGGATTTCATTGGTATGAATGCCTCTTCTGTTAATGTAATCATTATGTCAGAATATACATCTCAGACCTAAATCAGCCTAAGACAAGGGCAATATGGAACCAGTAGTCTACTTTTCTCATACTTTAATTCTATTTAGATTAGTACATGACAATGTGAAAAATATGAAAAGAAAAAGGTAAAATTTTCTCTTGGTTCTGCTCACCTCATTCAACATGAACTCATTTAAGGTTTTTCATATTTTTCTAAAGTCTGGTCACTCATGGTTTCTTACATAATAATACTAATCCATAATATTCATATATCATGATTTGCTCATACATTTCCCAATGAATGTAATCCCCTCAATTTCTTATCCGTTATTACTATAAAAGAAGCACTATAAATAATTTTATACATTTGAGTCTTTTTCCATTTTTTATTAATTTTTTGGGATACAGATCTAGTAGTGATATTGTTGGATCAAAGCATATGTAATAGTTTAAAAATTGTCTGTTCATATACTCTGATCAATTAACAATTCGGAAATGCTATTCTTATACAATTGACTGGGTTCTCTATTTTAGAAATGAGTCCTTTATCAGAATTATTAGCTATAAAAATTGTTTCCCAACTTTCTTCATTCCTACAAATCTTGGTTTTTTTAAATCTTATTTGTGCAAAGTTGTTTTAATTTAATGTAATCAAAATCATCCAATTTGAATTTTATAATATTCTTGATCTCTTGTTTTTTTGAATCAGAAACACCTCCCCCTCCATAGATATGATATAAACTATTGCTTGTTCTTCTAATTGCATTATGGTATTACCCTTTCTGTATAAATCTTGTACCCATTACAACCTTATGTTGGTATAGTATGTGAGAATTTGCTCTACGCCTTGCTTCTGCCATATTATTTTCCAGGTTTTCCCAACAGTTACTATCAAATAGTGAATTCTTAGCCCAGTACCTGGAGTCTAGGTTTATCAAACAATAGATTACCATAGTAATTTACTATTGTTTCATGGTGGGGGGGACAAGAAATTTATTCCTACACTACAGAATAAAATATCCATACATAATTAATACATAAGACATAATATATTTTATATAAAAGATGTGCATATATACTTAACAGAATCATAGAGTTCAGTAATTTACCTTAAAACTACCCTTAGAATCCATCCTTCAGTAGATATTTAAACAATATCGGACAGCAGAAGAGTTGACAGGAACACTAGTTGCAATTGCTAGTTAGGCATTTTATTTTATTGGGTTTTTTAATACCTAATCTGTTCCAGTGACCCACATTCTTACTTCTTAACCAGTTTCAAACAGCATTAATTACAGCTACTTTATAATTTTAGATCCAGAACAACTAGGTCACTTTCCATTGGATTTTTTTGTTTCATTAATTCCCTTGGTATTCTTGAATTTGTTCCTCCAGACGCAATTTGTTCCTATTTTTCCTACGTCTATAAATAACCTTTTGGTATTTTGATGGTGTGACTCCAAATAAGTAATTTAATTGAGATAGAATTATCATATATTAGCTTGCCCCACTCATAAGCAATAATTTCTAATTATTTAAGTATTGTTATATTTGTGTGAAAAGTGTTTTGTGATTGTTTTCATATAGTTTCTTTGTCTTTTCAGGTAGACTCCTAAGTGCTTTATGGTGTCTACATTTATTTTTAAATGGAATTTCTCTTTTTATCTCTTCCTAGGTTTTTTCATAATTACAGAAATGATGATTTATGGGGATTGATTTTTTTAACCTTCTATGTTGCTAAAGTTGTTCATTGTTTCAAGTAACTTTTTAGTTGATTTTTGAGTATTCTCTAAATATACTAGCATGTCATTTTTGAAGAGTGAGTTTTGTTTTCTCATTGACTACTCTAATTCTTTCAATTTTTTTCTCTTCCCTTATTGCTAAATTTATCATTTTAATACAATATAGAATAATAGTAATGGCTAAAAATGGGGAACCTTGTTTGATCCCAGATATTTTTGGAATTACATCTTGTTTATCCCCATTACATGGAATCCTTGCTAATGGTTTTAAATTTGGATATCATTTATCATTTTAAGAAAAATTCCATTTATTATTAGATTCTCTAATGTTTTTAATAAGAACAGGTACTACATTTTGGAAAAAGCTTTTTCAGAATCTTTTGAGATTATCACATAATTTCTGATTTTTTGCTTTTGAAGAACCTGGGGAGAATATAGGGACTTTTTGGCTTCTCTCTACCATCTTGGCTCTGCCCCTGGTCTGACTCAGCAATTCAATAATACTGTTAGTCAGCTGTGAGGACTTAAAAACTAAAGTCAAGGCCAAATGTAGAGGCCCTAAACTCCTGTGCTGTCATCATGGCAAGGTGGGAGAAAACCATTCACTAGCATTAGAGCTCCAACACAGAAATTTTGAACAAACCCCTCTCCCAACACATAACACTTGCAACAGTATTCCCTCTGAACAAGGAGCATAGTTCAAAATAAGTAAGGAAAGTCAGTGAAATGCTCAGATCATAGAAAGCTTCTATGACCAAAAGGAAGATAACAACACTATCTCAGAAAAAAGATGGTGGAAATTGCACTAAATATGAAGCCCCAGAGGGGAATATGAAGTGTCTCAGGCTCAAAAAGACATCTTGGAGGAGTTCAAAAATTATTTTAAATATGAATTATAATGATTGGGTAAAAAATGTAAGATAAATTCAAAAGTTTGGAAAAGGCAGCACAAAACTTACTGGAGAAAACAATTCCTTTAAAAATTCAATTCATCAAATGCAAAAGAAAAGAACTAATGAAAATCGAATTGATAAAAAAGAAAAAAAAATCACTGAAGAAGCAACTTAAAATACATTTGAGTAAATGGAGAAAAAATTCCTTTAAAAATAAAACTGACCAAATGAAAAAGGAGATACAAAAGTTAATGAAAGAAAACAATTCCTAAAAAACTATAGTTTGGCAAGTGGAAGCTTATGATTTCATGAACCTGCAAGAATCAGTTAACCAAAAAGTCAAAAGGTAGAAATTTAAATTCATCCTTCTTAAGATAAATAAATAACCATAAATAAAAAAAATTATGGTCAATAAAGGACTATGTAAAGACAGATGTATGATAGTCAAATTCTAAAGATAAAACAAACATAGACATAATCAATAATTTTATTCAAGAAAATGACAAAAATGAGACAACATATGAAAACTTGAGAGATGTAGGCAAAGCTGTTGAAGAGAATAATTTACACAATCCCTGAGGTAGATATAGGAAGAAAGGATGGGAACAAAATGATGCTTTAAAATGAAAAATTATAGAATCTTAGTAATAAAAGAGACCTAAGAAGTAACTGAGTCTTGGTTATCCAAGCTGGATTATTTAATGGCTAAGGAAACTCAGACTTAGAGTTTAGGTAGCTTGCTTAGTCTAGTAGTGTCAAACTGAATTAGTAACAGGGGCTCAGTTTCTTAATTAAGAAAACCTCCTGGCCTCAAATTGACTTAATTTAACTATGTAATGTTATTCAGTTTTTTTAAGTAACATTTTTATTAAATATTTCTCAATTGCATTTTAATTTGGTCCTAGCCTTGGTAGTGGGGTGGGCCACATGGATCCCTCATATATAACACATCTATCCTAGTCAACTGGTTAATATCAGATTTTTGAATAGAATCCAGGTCTTTTGACATTTATTCTAGCTATTCTTCTGAAGATACCTTTTTTTTAAACTAAAAATACAACTCCTGACCTGAAAAGTAATATTCATGCTGAAAAACTTCCTTTAAATGGTGCTCTATTTTTATTGAAATCAGATTAATATGGAGGAAAAAGTCTACAAGGTCACAATACTATGTTCTCATAACTCTATGACTATATGATTTAAAAAAAGAAATTAACTTACTAACCTGCCATGAATATATAATAAGAAATTCATGATATAATATCTAATTAGACAATTTTAATTTATTTTTTCCATAAAATGCAGCTTATTCTTATAATGGATGACTCTAAGAGAACTCCCTATCACTTCACTGTGTTATTGTGTTATTTCTTGAAAAGAGCCATTCTAAAAAAGGAATTGCTGATTTATTAATATCTACCAAATGTTGTACATCTGCCAGTAGAAACATAAGGTTTTAGAAGATGGTAAAAGTCATAATTTTTAGCTTCACTGAGTGAAGATCACATAAACATATTTTAAATTGCAAAAGATAGCCAAAACTTTGCAAGATACTAGAATAGTTGTAACCTTTAAGACAAGAACTATTCCCAGAAAACTAAATTTCTAGAATTAAGATTAAAAAAAAAATAGGGGCAAGGAATTTGGAGTTTTCTTTCTTTTAAGAATTGGGATTGAATTCTGTTTGTTAAAAAAAGGAATATACATTAGTGAGAGTATAAAACTAGGCCCTAAGAGCAACCAAATGGATAGACAGAAAAACTGACAGATTATAGATAGATAAATGCATAGATAGCTATAGACAATAGCTTTAGACTCTATCAATAGGGAATTTTATAGTCAGACTATGTCTGAAAGGAATTCTCATTTTAATGAGTTTATGATTAAATGTAAGTATTCCTTTTCCTAAAGGAAGACTGCATTCCCATTTCCTTGTTCTATATTACACTTATCCAGGTTGTCCTAGATATATTTCCATAAAATATTCATGCATTTTTCTAAGGAAGCTTATGCTATTTTTTTGCATATGGAATGGGTTGATGTTCAATTATTTTATTGTTCAGTAAATATTACTTCATTTTACTATGAGACTACTAGCAGATTCCTTTCAAAGTATGCATTTGGAGTCACAGTTCTAGAGTTATAAAGCACCTTTAGATGTTATCTAATAAAATCCTTTTCTTTTGTACATAAGGAAATTGAAACTCTGGTGTCATAAGACCTAGTTCCAAATATTTTCCTCTGTTAAGACCACTGAGGGTTTTAGAAAATAACATGACTTTATTGGATCTCAAATATCTCATCTATAAAGCTGAGGGCATTGAACTAGATGACCACATATATATTTTGGTTCTAGCTATACAATCTTATAAAAAAAATTGTGGTTCTATGTGATTTGTCTAAAAGTAATGAGTTATAGAACCGAAATTTTGATCAGTGTTCCCTGCCTTGAAAAAACCCACACCCCACAGGTATAATTTCTTTTATGATAGTTTTTTTCCTTACTTCTTGAGCACAAGTTACCACTGAATGATTATATGCAACAAGCTGTGTGTATGTGTGTGTGTGTGTGTGTGTGTGTTACTAGGAAAAGGTTTGTGTTTTGTTTTTGTTTTTGCAAGGTAATCAGATTAAGGGACATGCCCAAAGTAATACAGCTAGATAATTATTAAGTGTCTGAGGTCAGATTTGAACTCAGGTACTCCTGACTCCAGGGCCAGTGATTTATACACCGCGCCATCTAGCTGCCCCTGTGTGTGTGTTTGTGTGTGTGTGTGTGTGTGTGTGCACACACACACACACAGACACACACACACATTTTCCATTGTTCTTTGAGAGACATACATCTTTGATTCTTAAGATAATATGATATTTCATAGTCCACATCAAGAATATTGCTATAAATAAGAAAAATAGTTTTTTCATTTTGTTATTTTTTTCTGAGTGAATTATTGTCAAACCTTTTTGAGTATTATAATATTCTTCAAGTCTCTGAATTTTATTGTGGCTTATGCAATCAGCACATAATTTACAAAAGACAGTGATGATGATGATGATGATGATGATGTTTCTCTTTCATTCTCAAAGAAGGTGATGCCATGAAAAACACATGAATTGCATTTGAGTGAAAAGGGGTTGTGTTAAATCACTAGCCTCATTTTCTCCTTCATAACCATGTAGGTCCAGTGACCAGATATTAATCAGGATGACTTGAGATGGCCCTGGATTTGAGGCAATCAGAATTAAATAACTTGTCCAAAGTCACACAGCTAGTGTCAAGTGTCTGAGGTTGTATTTGAACTCTCATCCTCCTGACTTCAAAACCAGTGATCTATCCACTGTATCACCTAGTTGCCCAGCTTACAAAGCATAATTTCCTAAGGAAATCAACATCATTGAGGACTCAGTTCAAGCTGAGTCGTCAGGATGCATTTAAGAGTTGACTAATGTAAGTCACTTTACCTCTAAGATACAACTCCTATTTCCTTTCTATCTATCTATCTATCTATCTATCTATCTATCTATCTATCTATCTATCATCTATCTATCATCTATATCATGCTAAATCTATATCTATAAATCTCATTTTCATCTAATCATGTGCATATTTTCTGTCAAATTAGAATACATTCTTTTTTTTAAGTTATTTTTTTGCAAGGCAAATGGGGTTAAGTGGCTTGCCCAAGGCCACACAGCTAGATAATTATTAAGTGTCTGAGACTGGATTTGAACCCAGGTACTCCTGACTCCAAGGCCAGTGCTTTATCCACTACACCACCTAGCCACCCCTAGAATATAATATTCTTTACTTCAAGGACTTATTTTTCCCTTCTTTCCATTTTCTGTGCTTATCACACTTCATAGATCATAGTAAAAATGAATTGTTGTTGACTGACTGATTGAGTCATCTATAGGTAATTCCTATTTTATTTAGATTCTGAGTTATATATATACATATATATGTATACACACACATATATGATTTTTGTTTTTTAGTTGCCACAAAGATATGTAAAACATTTAATTTCTGGTTTAATAGAAGGTCCTGTTCTTGTTTCCACTTCTTTTAAAATGGGGATTTGACAATTTTAAGTCACCAAACAAACTTGAAATGTAATCCAAGCTCCTAGGCAAAGATGAAGGGAATGAATTATAAAAAGTCAATTTTATATTCCTTAAGGAAAGTCACGCATTATATACATGTACATGCATATATATATATATACATATATATATACATATATATGTATATATATATATATATATATATATATATATATATATATATATATATAAACAAATATACATATATTCTTTGGACAATATGCTATGTAATTCTGTCTCCAAAAAGCTCCTAAAATTCAAAGTATTATTAAAATATGTATCAAATGAGGAACTGAGAAGGGGGATAAATGTTGACTGATTATTTATTTCTGGAGCGGCTAGGTGGCACATTGGATAGAGCACTGGCCCTGGAGTCAGGAGTACCTGGGTTCAAATGCAGCCTCAGACACTTAATAATTATCTAGCTGTGTGGCCTTGGCCAAGCCACTTAAACCCGTTTGCCTTGCGGGGGGAAAAAAAGAATTATTTTTTTTTGTGGCCACAGTGAATTCATATTCAGTTTTCCTGTTCAGCCACTGATCAGTCCTCTTTATTCTCTGAAGCATTAGAAAAAAAGGCAGCTCAGGACTTCAAAGAATAAGCCTCCTCGTGTTGATTGGTAGCAGAGAAGAGAAGAAAGAATGGCAGTCACTGTAAGAGTGAATCAATTTACATCTTTCTTAAATTTTCACCTCAATACCTATATTAGCACCCCTTTAATTTAATTAAGAAAATCCTAGAGTGCAGAAGATCATATAAAACTCTTTAGTCTACTCTAAAATACACGATGCAATTTCTATTTAGAATTATAATGGAAAAATCGGCCGATTAGGTCCATTATTTAATGGATATATCATATGCTATCCATGTGGAGTTCTGCTGAACTGGTTCTGAATAGAAAAATAAGATATAACATGATTGGGGAAAGAGAAAGTGATTCTTGTCACATAAGAACTTGGGCATATATCCTGTTTTCTTTTGGTTTAATGTACTTAGATTAAAACTCTTTTACTAGACCTTTGAGTCAGAACTGAGAATGCACAAAAGCATCACGCAGAAAAAAAATGTATCTCTTCCCTGGTTTCAAGGAAGAATTGCTTTAAGTATCTTGATGAAAAGGGAAACAGTGGAGACAAAGCAGCAACAAGTGACATTGTCTCAAAAAATACTAAGTCTACAATGTGACTTTGAACATATTGGCATCATTATATTTTTGGTATTTGTTGTATGTAATCTTTATTGAATCAGGTGAATGAGGTTTGGAGAGATTTATAAAGACAGAAATGCCAGCAGAGACCCTGCAATGGAATACATAGCAAAATAAGTTGATTGCTACAACATCTAATCTTGATAAAGAGCAATAGTGGACAAATCCAAATCAGGGTTGTTCCTCATTGAACCTAGAACAGAGATGAAGTCAATCATCCCCTCAGGACCCAATTTCTTATTATAAATGAGTTTACAGAGTATGAACCCAAAGATCAAATATGCAGAATAACTAATAACTAATTTGAAATGGATATCTGGTTTTTCATATTTTAGGAAAATTGCTTTAATGATTTTGCGCTTCTGTCTCTCAAT